>NC_056744.1:1306864240-1306881740 GCF_019279795.1 Protopterus annectens
ATACAACTGGAAAGCCAATTTGACAGTGTAATTTTTGAGACTGGCTTGCCTTGCTTTGTTTGAGAGAAGGAAATAAATAGCTGGTCTGTTTTCCTAAAGTCTTTGGCTCTATGTAGATAAAATCTCAGTTGTCTATGTACATCCAACTGATGCAGTTTGTATTCTGCCTTGGTGGTATGATTAGGAAAGAAAACTGGGAGTTCAATAGATTGGTTCAGATTGGTTTGAGAGCAGACCTTTGGCACGAAAGATGGATTAGTCCTCAAAGATACTCCATCCTTGTGAAAAATTAGGTATGGCGGCTTAATTGATAGAGCTTGCAACTCCGAGACACTCTGTGCAGATGTAATAGCCACTAACAAGATGGTCTTCCAAGACAGAAATTTTAGATTGCATGAAAAAGCAGGTTCAAATCGGGGAAAAGTTAGGTAAATAAGAAGGAAATTTAGGTCCCAAGGTGAGAGAGGTTCTTTTATGGGAGGTCTCAACAAATAAGTTCCTTTTAAAAAGATTTACACAGCCAGTGGGACAATAGATTAGGAGTGTATTTACCAATATAACAATTCAAAATTGCAGCTAATTGGACTTTGACTGTAGCTGCAGCAGAGCCTTGCTGGAAACATTCTGCAAAAAATTCTAAAACTGAGCTAATAGAAGCACAGAAAGGATCTATGTCTCTCGCTCTTGCCCAGTAGGAGAACCTCTCACTTGCTGGAATATAATTTTCTGGTCGAAGTTGAGAAGAGACCAAAATATGTTCAACTGCTGGAGTAAAATTTTGAAGCCTGACTATGTTTGGAAGTGGAGCAGCCAATCTATCAAACTGAGGGTCTGGAGAGAAGGATGAAGCGCTCCCGACAAATGAGTCGGGAGGTCTGTAACTAGGTCCAGAACACACGGTTTCTGCTGAAGATGAGGCCAGAGGAAGGAGAATAAAATCTGACAAGGCCAATATGGGGCAATGAGAATTAGTCTGCTTCTCAAGGCTTTGGCTTTCTGAATTACTTTGGGTATAAGGGGAAAGGGAGGAAAAGCATATAGTAGTCCCAAGGGCCAATCGTGGATGAGTGCGTCTCTCGGTGTCTCCCTCACTGGAGGGATTAGGGCAAAGTAGCTGCGGGCATTTGGTATTCAAGGGAGTTGCAAACAGATCACAGCAAGGCTGGCCCCAAGTTCAGAAAATCTTGTCCACTATGTTCTGTTTCAGAGATCACTCATGAGGCATCAAAATCACCCTGCTGAGCTTGTCCGCTATCATGTGGATTTCCCCGGGATATGCGTTGCTACCAGAAAACACTGGGAAGAGATTGCCCATTGCCATACTCTCAGTGCTTCTCAACAAAGGAGATATGATCTGGTTCCTCCTCGTTTATGTACCAGACTACTGACATGTTGTCTGACTGGATTGCAATCGTTCCTAGTGGGAGAGTGTCCATGAGTACTTGTAACTCCAGAAGTACTGCTCTCATCTCTAGAACACTGATTTGCAACTGAGCCTCGTGTTCTTGCCATGTGGCTTGGACTGTTCTTCTCAGGCAATGCCCCCCACCCCACCCTACCTGTGAAGCGTCTGTGGTCACAGTAGCAACAGGTTGTTGTGGTACACAGGGTCTTCTGATGGTCACATTATCGCACTGAAGCCACAACAGAAGATCTCTCTTGCATGAATCTGTTATCCTTATCTGATAGGACATAAGAAGTTCTTGTAGAGACCATTGAACAAACAGAAGCCACTGAAGGATTCTTATGTGCATCCTGGCTAGAGGGACCAAAGTTATGGTTGACGCCATGCTTCCAAGGAGTGTTATAACTACTTTAGCTTTTACCTTGTTCTTGGGAAGTAGGTCGACTATTTGTTGTCTGAGGACAGAAACTCTGTCGGGCGGAAGGAAAGCCATCATGGAAATGGTTGTCTAGATCTGCGCCTATGAATGCAATACTTTGACAAGGCAACAAGGCAGATTTTTGAAAATTCACTGTTATGCCTAACTGAGCACAAATTTCCAGTGTAGTGTCCCTGGCCTGTAGAAGTAGATGCTTGGTGGTGGCAGTTAGGAGCCAGTCATCCAGGTATGGAAACACTTGGAATCCCAGGCGTGTCTCAGGTGAGCCATTACTACTGCCATGCATTTGCTGAACACTCTGGGGGCTGTAGTGAGACCAAAGGGCAGATCGTGAAACTGATAATGACTGGCTCCCAGCTGGAAGCGTAGATGACTCCTTGATGCTCTGTCCATCTTTATATGGTAGTACGCATCCTGGAGGTCTATTAAGCGCATCCAATCTTCTTTCCCTAAAAAGGGAAGAATTGACTGCAGTGTCACTATTCGGAACTTGGACTTCTTTACAGATTTGTTTCACTTGCTGAGATCCAAAATGGTCTCCAGTCCCCTGTTCACTTTGGTATTAAAAAGAATCTTCAGTAAGTTCTGAACCCTATTTGGTCTGCGGGGACTTTTTGGATGACTCTTTTGTTTAGCAAATTTTGAATCTCTATGGTTACTTGCTCCCTCTGACTGGGAGAAACATCTGGGATTCTTCTGATCTGCGGAATGGGCTGGCAAAAGGGAATGGAGTAACCTGTGGATATTATACTTTGTACCCACTTGTCTCTTGGATATCTCGCCAGACTTTTGGGTACAAAGTTAACCGCCCGCCAACTGCCTGCAGAGAAGAGCAGGCGGGCCTCCTTTCAGGAGCGCTGGTAAGGTCGGCTGCAAAAGGAAGCGCAGTATTCCTGGTTTTGCGGGCCCCCCCCCCCGCCTCGTGGGCGATGTCTACCATTATTGCCTCCCCCTCTGCCCCTAGGGAAGAGTTCACCTCATGCATCTTAAAAAGCTCCCTGGGATCTTTAGAACCACATTTTTCCACTCTTCTGACCTTTAGGATAAGGTCATGAAGGTACGGAAAAACATACACCAACGGCAGAGAGGTTTTCCTTCTTGCTCACATCTGGTGAGTGTGCCTTTGACTTTAGGTCCAAAGAGCGAGGAACCATCAAAAGGGGCGTTGGTAAAGGTAGACTTGAAAGGTTCCACAAAGTTACAGAAATGCATCCAGGAGCATCGCCTAAGGGGAAACTCCTGAACCCACAGCTCTATTCGCTCCATCGGCTGCACAGGAGATCAGTCTCATAGGTAGGTACTAGGCTATTGGCCCAAGGGCCTATGTAAGCCTAGCCAGCAAGGTACCATAGCTTACGCCACCCAAGAAAGTTATTTTCCTGTGCCACTGTCCAGCAGACACACAGAAGTGATCCCCAGGGTGTCGTTCCTATTTCCCATCCACTCAAAGATTTTTCTTGAAGAGTGCTAATGAAGAACTTTGCTTTGTTCATGGAGGATTTGACTATGGAATTTAAGGTGGATAGCTGAGAGGTCACTTTTTCTAAGACTCCCGCACCTAATGAACCTTGGACAGTATCTTCTAACTCCTTCAGGATCTCTTTGAAGTCTTGTAAAATGTGAGAGGTAGTTCAGCAATCTAAGGGTGAAAGTCACTGATGAGAAAACACGCTTTCCATATCTGTCCATCATTTGGGAATCCTTACTCGGCGGATGGACAGACAGGGACATCTCGCAGTGTTCCTTCTTGGTGCCTGCTGCCACCACCATAGCATCTACAGCTACACCTTTTGAAAGAAAATCCTTATCCAGGAGGCTGAAGGTTGAGATCCGAAGGCCTTCAGGTACACAGACTCCTCATCAGACGGGTTAATGGACTTCCAGCCATCTCTCTGTTTTAGGATCTCTAGGATATCTGAGAAAGAGATATCTTCAGAGGACGACCGTGGGACCCTTCTGCTTCCTCGAGGTCAGTGTCAGAAGTGATGGGACTCATCAGGGGAGTCTATATGCTTCCTCTTGCATGTTCTCATCCAAGGGGGCTCCTCAGACGGGTATTCTGGGGAGGTCTCGGAAGAGTGGGGCTCGCCCGATGGGGCTTCCTGAGGCCCTGAATCTCTGGTGTCCTGTGGATGGGATGGTGCCGAAGCAGATGCCAGTGCTTGAGGGGAAGAATGCCAGTATCCATGAGTAGAGCTGTAGGTGGGGACAGCACTCTCCTCATCACCTCGAAGGCCAATCTTCCCGGTTCCAAGGATACCTCCAGTTATGAGGAAATAGAGGCAATCCCCGGCCCCAAGAAGATCAGCTCCAAGGCAGATGTAGGAGCCGAGCTCACCCGGGCTGAAGCACTGAGGGGTAGGACTCAGAACTGAAGAAATTTGGGTCTGCGAGTCCCCACCAGAGCTGACCAGAGAACTACGTCTCCTAGACACTCTGGATGGCACCAATAATGTCGAAGCAGGTAACGGTTCCAAAGAGTCCTGAAGGGGTCTCGGAACTGAAGGATCTATCGCAAGATGTATCTGGCATTCTGGCTCCGAAGATCCAGCATGGCTCGGAGGAGGAATAGTGGATGTAGTCGTCTTGGATGGCTCCGAGACCGGTGGGGTCAGAGCCGAAAGCAATTTAGCCACTGCCGGCAACTTCAAAAGCCTGCGCACCATCCTGTCCACGTCATCATCTGATAAGCTCCTAAAAGACCTGGATGAGAGTGCAGGGGATTGAGAACTTTGAAGAATAGGAGATCTCAAGGTCGGAGACACCGTTCTAATTCAACGGACCAGCTCCAAGAAGTAGTCTCAATCGGTTCCGAAGTCTTCGGAACCGATGGACTTGATTTGTCTGCACCAACTGCCTCCCTCTTTCCGTAGGCAGTGGGAGCTGAAGAGATAGATTTTTCATTCACTTTAGCAATTTTCTTTGGAGGCTCAGAATGAGCTGAAGAAGAAAGTCTTTTGGATTGTCACTAGTAGTTGGGGACTTAGACTTTGAAGCAGTTTATAAAGCTTCATGAAAAGTAGACTTTAGAAAACCTCTTGAAATCAATTTGTTTCTCCTCTCAAGCAACACTCGAGAGCTGAAGGAACGACAAAAACTGCAAGATGCCTGAAGGTGAATAGCCCCTAAACAGTACACGCACACACTGTGTCCCATCAGTTATAGACATTTTCTGCAAGCATTGTTGGCATTTCTTGAACACAGAGGGCTTGAGTTCCTTATCTCTGGACTCTTTACACATATTGTACACCAAAAAATTTTGAACAGCAATAAGAAAAGTACTGACACTATAAACACCCTAACACAAACACACAGTAAAAAACACTACAGGGAAAACACAACTCTACCGTTTAAGTTAAACAGGCGCTAGGCCCTCTAACTTAAACGGACCTAGGTGAGCTAAAGGGGAACACATGACAACAAACCCTCTAACTTAAACGGGTTTACTTTTTAGCTCTCTAACTCAAAAGAGCTAAAAGGAATATACACACAAACTACTACTGACGAAAAGTTTGACAGGGATAGGATAAGGCCTAGTAGAAAAATGACGGCCAACAAACAACAACACAACAGGCAATACTAAAGGAAGGATAAACTAAGACTAGGATCTACAGCAACTCTGTAAGATTTTGACAAAAAAATCAACTATCAATAGTAAATCTGAAAACACAGCCACGGCCAAGGAGAGAGCATCCGAACTAGGCAAACGAGATCTGGGGATTACTCCAATGCATGATGGGATAAGTATTCAGCCATGAGCCAAGTGAAAGACTTCGAGCTAGTGTATTTGGCCAAGTCAGAGCAGAGGATTGGCTCCGAACCCATCCAGTAAGAATGGAGGCGAGAAGGACAACATAACATCATCAGTTTGGGACAAGAATATGATATAAAAGAACTTGAGCAAGAGGGAGTGTATAAATACTTGAGAACTGATGAAGGATCAGCAATAAAACATAAACAAATGCGAATAAAACTCAGTAAGGAATACTTTAGAAGTCTTAAATTAATCCTGAAAACAGCAATGACATCTAGGAACAATATCCAATATATAAATCAATTTGCTCTTCCGTCCTAACATACAATTTTGGACTGACTGACTGGTCCCAAAAAGTGTTGGATAAATTAGATATTAAAACAAGAAGGATGCTTCATGCTCACCAAATGATTTATAAAAATCAGTGTATACCAAGATTATATATTCCCCATTCCGAAGGAGGGATGGGCCTCCTTGAAATTGATTACATGTATAGATCTGCAATCGTGGGACAGGAAGAGCAAATTGATTTATAGCTTGGATCTTGTTCCTAGATGTCATTGCTGTTCTCAGGATTAATTTAAGACTTCTAAAGTATTCCTTACTGAGTTTTATTCACATTTGTTCATGTTTTATTGCTGATCCTTCATCAATTCTCAATTATTTATACACTCCCTTTTGCTCAAGTTCTTTTATATCGTATTCTTGTCCCAAGGATGGGCCTCCTTGAAATTGATTACATGTATAGATCTGCAATCGTGGGACTCCACACATATCTACTGACCTCACAAGATCCAAATGTAGTGAAAGTTTTGAAACATGAGAATAAATCTCCTCCTAATATAAAACACAGATGACTTCTCTGCTTAATTTAGCAGAAGCATATCAACGTCAAGCAGGAATGGAAATCACACCAGAATTAGATAAAAAACAGACAGCAACTGAATGCGCCAAAAAACAAAAGAATATAAGGTGAAGAACCAGATGAGAAGGCAAAAAATGTGGAAAAAACAAATATAGTTGCAAGTATAGAAAACTTCTGGAAGAGCTTCATGTTGATCAAGAACGAATGCAGGAACAGTTAAGGAGAGACTAATTCAAAACAAGAAATGAAAGATTAATATTGGCAGCCCAAGATAGTGGACTACGTACACACTGGTTTACAAAGTCCGCTGAACACATGGGAGAAACAGACAAATGTAGGTTTTGTAAAACTGAGCTGGAAACAGTCACACACCTTGTTGCAGGTTGCGACACTAATGGCAGGAGGACTGTATACTGAAGCCATAATAATGTGGCGAGACTACTGCACTGGGGATTGTGCAAACATTATTGTATCGAAGTGGCTGAAAAACACTAGAGACATGAGCTACAAAGCATCACAGAAAATGATGAAGTTTATATCACATGGGATCACCCATTACCAACAGTTCAAAAGATAGATGCTAGAAAACGGGATATAGTGGTCCAAAAAAGAAGACAAAAGTAACATTGATCATTGAAATCGCCACACCCAGTGACTATAGTGTCTTGCGTACAGAGCGAGACAAAGTCAAAAAATACCAGGATCTGCAGGCAGAAACGAGAGTATTTATTTTATTTTATTTTACATTTGTTGACTGGGCTGGTCCAACTGGATTTATGTCCATTTTCAGTGGAAGCCCAGGGAGAAAAGCTACATACTTCAGAATAGAATAGCAAATACATAGGTACATTACCATGATTTGGCAAGTAATAACAGTACATTACATTTTAGCTTATGAGTAAGGAAAAAAAAAACAATGGCAAGCAATAATAGTACATTACATTTTTATTTATTTATTTATTTTTATTTTACATTTGTTGACCGGGCTAGTCTAGCTGGATACATGTCCATTTTCAGTAGAGGCCCAGGGAGAAAAGCTCCACAGATAAGAGAATACAGGATACATTTACAAGTGGTATAGAGTAGCATAACATACATATCACAGGAAAAGACATTGGTATAACATATTTGTAAAATAACAATCAGAATATTATATAGATAAGACTAAGGTTGGCGACAAGTTGAAGCCGAGGGGGAAGGTTGAGATCTCTGGGATAGGGTGTATACTAAAGCGGCTAGTCTGGTTTAGTACATGGGCATGACCAATGAGACTTAAGAAATATTTTGAGGTGATTTTTGAATTGATTAATCGAGGTCATTAGTCTTAGGCTATTAGGTAGGGAATTCCATAGCTTTCCAATGGAATTGGCATAGAGAGCATCACCTCCAGAGTTATTAGCTTTAATGGTTAGTACCTGAACACTATTAGCTGATCTGAGTGATTTTAGGTTTGAGTAGGTGGTCAGGATATTGCTCAGAGAGGGGGTTCTGTCCGGATGGTTGATTATTTTAAAAGCTTCAGTAAGTTGGTTGAGTTTGAGAAGGTTGGGGAGTTCTAGCCAGCCGAGGGTATTTAGGTTGAGGCAGTGGTGAGTACGATACGGTGTTCCTGTTATAAATCTGGCTATATGATTATAGGCAACAGATAGTTTATTGAGTTCCCGCTTATTGAGGAACGACAGTATTGGGGAGGCATAAAGGAGGGTGGAGAGGAGATGGGTGCGAGCAATGGTTAGCTTGGTATGAGGGGTTAGGAAATTTTTTATTCTGTACATAGATCCAAGTTTCTTGTTTACGGATTTAATGGTTTGGTTAATGTGTATATCAAATTTAAGCTTGTTATCTATAGACACACCTAATAGTTTTTTTATAATTCTAAAATAGTTAATTTTAGATTATGAGTAAGTAAAAAAACACAATCGTACTTGCAAATTAGGTATGGATATACATAAAACAATATACAAGGTATGTGAAATAAAGCACTATTAAACTAAATGAGTTAAACACACTATATTGTTAGTAAAAAATCATTGAGTTTATGTGGATGAGAAGATTAGTGTCTAGTGACAAGGGAGGTAGTTAGTCTGGGTTAGCACAGGGGCACAGCCAGTGGGATTTAAGGTATGGTCTGAGTTTGGTTTTAAATAGGGTAGTTGAGGGTAGGGAAGTTAGGTCATTTGGGAGGGAGTTCCAGGTTTTACCCACTGTGTTAGAGAACAGAGAGTCTCCAGCTAGATTGTTGGTTTTACTTGTGTTTACCAGTAACTTATTAGATGAGCGTAGGGTCTTCAGGTTAATGTAGGGGAAGATTAAGTTAGTGAGTATTGGAGTATTTGTATTGGAGGCCATATGTGGAAGAAAGATACCCAGACAGTTCCAGTAGTAGTAGGAGCAACGGGTCTTATAAAAAAGAATTTACAATCATATTTAGATACGTTACCAATCCATGTAATCCCCTACGAATTGAGAATGAGTCATTACTGGGCACATTGCGGGTGCTGCGAAAAGCACTTTTGACTGACATCAAAGAGTGAAACAATACTAACTTCATTAACTTTAATCGTACTTTGACTTAAGAATGGGGTCCATTCTCATTATGGTATTAGAAACCCAAAAGACTTGGAGAAATTAAAAAAGCAGAAGTCATGTATAACACTCTAAGTGGAAAGTGAACACACACAAAAAGTCAGACAATGAAGGCCTATGAACCCCAGTATATGGCACTTACATCCAAAGGCCATATCCAAGAACTTCTGTAAAAATGTTTTTACAACTCTTTTCAGGCAATAAGAACACAGTGCACAGCTACAAAATGCACCAAAGACTGCAATTCTATCTAAGATTTCATTGTGGCCAAATACTGAATCTGACTCTGCCAGTTTGGCTGTTGCAACTCAACAAAAAGTACAGTTTTGTACCTACCATAAATGTAGATGTTCGAGGATCCACATTGCTGCAGTCCTAACTATTGGGTAGTCCGCTGTCCAGTAATACCAGAGTATATGGGTACTAATTTTCTTGCCCGAGATGACACAAGACCCTAAAAAGACAAGGCCCAATATACCTGCACCAAAAATATGTACAATATATACAAAAATATATACAAAAATATCAGCATATAACCTCACCTACACAACCACCCCTAAACACAGAGGGAAGGAGACTGCAGCAATGTGGATCCTCGAACATCTACATTTATGGTAGGTACAAAACTGTACTATGTTCTTCATTCCACATTGCTGCAGTCCTAACTATTGGGTAGAATCCCAAAGCAGAGGTAAGGGAGGCTGGCAAATCATAAAGAAGCAGGAGCTGACAACATGCCTTGCAAAATAGCTGTGGCAAAACCAGCCCTAGACTTAGAGTAGAGAGGAAGGTGATAATGCTTAGAGAAAGTATGCACTGAACTCCAAGTAGCTGCCTCCAAAATATCCTTAGTTGCCACCCCTTAGAAATGCTGTTGAAGTGGCAGTAGCCCTAGTGGAATGAGGCCTAATCCCAGCTGGAATCTCCTTGCCATGATGGGAATAACAAAATGCAATGCAAAACCCAATCCACCTAGAAATAGTTTGTTTTGACACAGGCTTGCCCTGTCAAAGCAAAAGAAACAAACAACTGCTGAGACTGCCTAAAATCCTTAGTCCTGCTTAAATAATAACGCAATTGCCTGTGTACATCTAAAGTGTGCAAAATCTTTTCCCTTTATTTTGGGGGTCTGCATAAAAGTAGGCAAATGAATAGTTTGGTTTAAAGCCACACTAGAAACCACCTTAGGCATAAAGGAAGGATTAGTACGTAATGATACCCTATCCTTATGGAAAATCAAAGGCTCTACTGCCATAAGGGCCTGCAACTCAGACACCCTTCTTGCAGAAGTAATAGCCAACAGAAAAGCAGTCTTCCATGACAAGTATTTCAATTCAGCAGTAGCCGCAGGCTCAAAAGGTTGTAGAGTAAGTTTTTCCAACACAAAATTGAGATCCCAAGCAGGAGTAGGAGCTCACGTGGGGGTCTTATATTCTTTGCCCTCTAAGAAACTGCTTGAACAAAGGATGCGAAAACAATGGTGGGTCACAATCATAGTGAGCTGAAATTGCTGCAGCATGAATCTTAATGGAAGAGAAGGACAAACCTTTGTCCAATAACTCAGTAAGATATTGAAGAGCCACATTCAAATTAGGCTCAGAAATCTCCAAATTCTTTGCTGTACTCCAAAATAAAAACCTCTTCCATTTTTCACACTTTCCTTGTACTAGGTCTTCTAGCTTCCATAATCACATTTAAAACTTGTTGAGGAAGTTGAGACCTGCTGTGTTTCAACACAGAATATGCCAGGCTGTTAGATGAAGAGTGAAGCTTGACATTGAGCAGATGACCGTCCTTCTGAGATAACAGATGTGGAATCAAAGGTAAAGGCCATGGAGGCTTCCTTACCAGACTCCTTAGTAGTGGGTACCAGTGTTGCCGAGGCCAATCTGGAGCTATTAAAATCATCCTTGGCTTGTCTTGTCTGACCTTTAAGAGCACCTTTGGAAGAAGAGGCAGAGGTGGAAAGGCATACACATGAAGATTTTTCCAACTGAAAGAAAGAGCATCCACTTTCCAAGCTGTGTGATGAAACCCTTTGTGCAAAACTTTGGCAGCTGGTGGTTTAGTGGAGAAGCGAACAGATCTATGTCTGGAGTTCCCCATGACACTGTCAATTTCTGAAATACATGAAGATCCAGTTTCCACGGATCCATGATTTGTCTGCTTAACACATCTGCTAAGGAGTTCTGTGCTCGCAGAAACCTTGCCTGAAGAGTTAGTTGCAAGCTGAGCTTAGTCTCCCATAAAATCATTGCTTGCCTGCATAGAGGATAAGAATGTGTTCCCTTGTTTGTTGATGTACCACATGACAGTTGTGTTGTCTGTTAGAATCAACACCTGCCCTGGAAGAAGTAACTCCTTGAAAGCCATTAATGCAAACTGGACTGCTAACATCTCCTTCATGTTGATATGTAGATGCTGTAGTCTGGCAGGCCACTTGTCTTGTATCCACTTTCCATTTAGATGAGCTCCCCAAGCAATGTCCGAGGCATCTGTCGTTAAAATCTGACTCGCCTCTGGGGTCACAGAGAGTCCCTTGTTTAGGTGACATTCCTGAGCCCACCACAAAAATTCTTTTTGAAGGCAAGGTATTATTTGAATGACAGTGTCCAAATCCTGGCAGTGCTGTGTCCATACATTTTGAGATACCATTGCAGCTTCCTCATATGCAGTTTGGCATTGGGAAGCACCAGAATACAAGATGCCATGAACCCTAATGCTTGAAGGACTGTCCTTGCAGTCAGCACGGACTGATGAGATAGTTGATGGAAGTAAAGGGATAGACTCTTTTGTTTGTCCGGGGTTAAAAGGCCATCTGGGCTGCTGTATTCAGTCTCACACCCAGAAAGCACATGTCTTGAGAGGGTACTAGACTGGACTTTATTTCGTTCACAGAATACCCTAGGCATCTTAGCACTGCTATAACATATTCCAGATGCTGTAGAAGGTCTTCCTTTCTTGAGCGAGAATCAGGCAAGCGCCCAAGTAAGGATAGATTTGAATCCCTTTTAGCCAGAAGTAAGCTATCACTGGAGCCAGAAGCTTTGTGAATACTCTGGGGGCAGTAGATAAGCCAAAGGGCAATGCAGAGAACTGATAATGAGAATTTCCAGCTCAAAAACGCAGATACTTCCTGCAACTTAGTCTTATAGGCACATGAAGGTAAGCTTCCTTGAGATCTAAAGTTACCATCCAGTGATCTTTGCCCAGCAGAGGTAAAAGCTGTTGTAACGCCAACATCTTGAACTTGGGAATGTCCAGATAAGTGTTGAGGATAGATAAATCCAAAATTGGTCTCCACGTTCCCCTTCTTTGGTACTAGGAACAGGCGAGAATAAAATCCTAGGCCCCTTTCTGATACAGGGACTGGCTGAATGGCCCCTATTTGGAGTAACAGAGAAATTTGCTTGTGAGCATCTTTCCTTTGTGGAGGAGGAGGAGGAGGAACGTCTGGCATGCCTTTGAAGGGGGCAATGTATGGAAATAAAACCTGTAACCGTGGTGAATGATATCCAACACCCATCTGTCTTGAGTAATTAAATCCCAATTTTCTTTGAAAAGAAACAGTCTTCCTCCCAAAGGAGCTGCCAGACGAGAATCTACTGGCAGCTGAAAAGGCAGGTCATTGGGTCTGTTTACGAAGGACTGACCCCTGCCCTCACCAGAAGTCTGAGCAGGTGAACTCCTGTTCTAGGCCTAAAAGAACCTTGAGCTCTGCCCCTACCACGCCTAGACCTACCCCTAGACTGGGAATCATAAGCAGGATATGTCCATCTCTTAGTAGGCCAATTTCTACTAAACTTCGGTGGCTGCACCTGCAAAAAATCTTTAACAGTTTGCATAGACTTAGCTTTGTCCTCCATTTTCTTTAAAACTGCTTCCACAGGCTAACCAATCTACACATCAGACTGTAAAGGAGCATCCAAAATCCTTGTCTTAACATGCTCAGCTAAATTCTGATCCCTCAACCAGGCATGCCTCGAAGAACAGAACTAGTGGCAGCCACCCTCGAGGAGGCCTGTACAGCATCAAAACCACATTGCAAAGAATGCTTACCCACTTGTTCAGACACATGAACTAAATCCAGCAACTCTTTACACTCAATACCTTCCGCCAAAGCATCCACCTTAGATTTCAGTTGTGAAAGGAGATAATTTTGATATTTTAGCATGTGAAACTGACAATTCAACGCCTCATGGCTAAAGTGGAAGAAGTATACACTTTCTTTCCCCATCTATCCAAAGCCCTTGCCTCTATCAGTGGGAACAGGGTTTTAACCACAGAGGCCTTAACACCTTTAGGTCCCTGAGAAACAGTTTCCGGGTCCGCCAGGACTCTTAAAAGATACTTATGAGCTTCAGGCACCCTATAGTACCTATCAGGTTTAACAGGAGCAGGAGGCAAAGAATCAGGGTTCAGGGAAGCCTCTGCAAAAACATCTTCCACCACATTCAACACAGGAGGTATAGCTAAGGGCCTATGCTGGGGTAAAAAGAATTCCCTAAGCCTTTTCCTGGAATCAGAGTAATCCTGGCCTTCCCATTTAAAGTGCTCCCTCATGGAATGCAGAGTCTCTGAAAATGAGAAATCCTCAGGAGGAGAAGCTGTAGGAGTGGAATCATCCACATCAGAATCAGAATAAGGAGGATACTCCTGCAAATCTTCCGCAGAAGACTCAGAAGCCTCTGAACACTGTTCAAAACTATCAAACTCAGGTTCCACCCTAGGCCTCTTATCAGGAGGGGGCATAGAACCTCTAATCATAGTAATCAAATCTTCTGCCATTTTAAGCATATGTTTCTTAGGCACAGAACCTGAAGTGCTAGGAGAAGCCCCCACTGAAGCTAAACTTGGCCTACCTCTCAAAGAAGTGTTGGAAACAGAAGGAGAGGCTCTAACTACCTTGGGAAGAGAGGGAAGAACAGTTACCTGAGAAGCCCCCCCAGCCTGGCCTACCTCCTGAGAAGGCACATCCTGTAACAGTAAAGTCTCTGCCTGAGACTCCAAAGAAACTCCTGGCAAAACCTCTGGCTCCACAGAGTTCTAAAGAACCGACGTCCGACTGCCGGTTCATCAACCCTAGGCTTCGCTGTTTTGTCCTCCGGAGCATCCGGCATTTTATAATTGCAACGCTTCCCAAACACTAACCTGGCACAGTCTAACCTTCTCTTAATAGTGCGTTTGTTAAACCTAGCACAAGAGCGGCATCCAACAACGCCGTGCTCAGGCCCTAAACAAGGTATACACAAGGTATGGTAATCCCTATGAGGTATCTGTTTCCCACAAGAAATACAGTTATTCACTTTTTCTGACATCCGGTTAAATACTGAGGCAAGAAAAAACCAAAATGTTCCCCAACGGGGTACTTAGCCAACTCTGATTCGGTCTGAAACTCCGACTTCAGAAAATTTCAGAACGCCAACCTGCACTCGCAAAACTGCTTCTGCATCGGACCATGCGGCAAAAGACTTGATATGGCGTAGGTCTTGAGCATTAGTACCCTGACGTACTGACGTCAGTCTAATGCGCCCTGACCGACGTCAGCCATATACTCTGGTATTCGGGCCGACTGGACAGCGGACTACCCAATAGTTAGGACTGCAGCAATGTGGAATGAAGAACATCCTTCCTCTACTGAAATATATAAAACATTTTTACTTCTGACATAATAGTAAATTAATGATGCATTTGAGACAAATGCTGCCTTTGTCTCTATGAGAAATGCAAATGTCATTTGCAATTGAAACAAGGTACTACTGCAAAACGTCATACTGTGACATATGTTGCATGCAAGTTGCCTTCAATATTCCATTACAGCATTTTCATGCAGATTTATCAAGATGCTTTGGCTACAAAATGTACACAAGTCAGTTTTTCTGTCATTAAGTATTTTAGTGCCACTCAGTGCTCAATTAACAAAACATTTTAGATGCTTAAATCATGGCATCTAAGCCACAGTATGTAACAAATGAAACTGTTCCCTCGTGAAATATATGACTTTTAGTTCTGATATAATGACATTATAGGAACATTAGCAACAACGCAGTCTATACTACTGTCATGTGCAGCATCCCTTGAAGAATTTCAATACAACACCCCAAAGCAACCAAATAAAATGGAAAATGTCAAACCACGATAGTGAAGGTCTATGAATCCCAGCATTTGGTAATGCTGTATGAAAGACCATATGTGAGACCATTTGAGAATTTATTATGAAACACTAAGGCAGTAACAAGATGTTCAACTACAAAATGCATCCTAAACTGCTATTCTGACCCTAGGCATTTCAATGCAACGCAGAGCTTACTTTGACCCCACCACTTCAAGCTGCTTCAAACCACGCATTTAAATAACATTTTACAAAAGAAATGCACTCCTTTCTTCTGGTGAAATACATAGGGTTTTTACTTGTAATGTAATGACAACCTAGTAGAAGTTGTATTCCAGGACACTAATGTAGTCTACACCGTAAGCCGAAGTTAAATTCAACAACCCGAATGGAAATAAAACAGAACAGAAACTGCCAGACAGACAACTGAAGGCATACTGAAATTCTTTACAGAGACGTACATAAAAAAACAGGAGATGGAAAGGTTATACATACATCCGCTGAGATGGAAACAATGTAGAAAACAGACAGAGAGGCATCTTAGACTATTCACATTAGAAGGAGAATGGATGGCAATTAAAAGCAGAACCATGTGGGCATCTCTTACTAAATGCTACAAAAAAACATCAGCAAAGGATACATCTCCAAGCTGATGCTCACCTCAATCTCAGTCTCTTTAGGACATTAACATAGGGAAATAATCTTATAATCCCCTTTTTGATACTTAGGAGCACTGGCTGTTAATGCAAATTTCAAAAGACTAAAAGCGAGTACTTAATTCTACGCAACAAGAATAAAATAACAGGTTTCTCACTCTACTCAAATAATCTGGCCTTATCTTAAGGCCTGTGCTTCTGCCCATAGACTTCATCAGATTTATCAATGAAGAGTTTCAACTTTTAAATGAAAACACTTTGTAACATAGCTTTGGGGTGTAGGAAGTTTCATAGTGGCCCAAAGGAGGGGGAGGGGTGGAGTTAGGACTGGTATGGGGACAGTTACAATAGCAAAACACAGGAGGGATGGAAACAGACCAAAAACTATGTTGATAAAAACAATCTACATATTGGATATGGAATGGTACAGAGAAACTGTATGCAAAACCAGGATAAGGTCAGTTGCAACCCCCCCAACTGCATTATGGCTAAATGGAGCATGCTGCATTAGAAGTGAGCCACAAGTGCTTAACAGATAGCACACGTCTTTGGTGAGAGAAAACAGAAGGCTGTGCATTTTATTCCCAACCCAGGTAACTGGATTGCTGACACTGCAGTGCAACATTAGGGGGAGATGCCTTACTCCTGTGCGTGTAATCCTTTGGATGTGATGTTTACTGAGGTCCCATCTGTTTGAGTTGGTGGTAGCTCAGTTGGATGCAAAAGATCCCATGGCACCAACTGATAACAGCAGAGAAAGATGCCCAATGCCCTGGCTAAATTTCCCCTAGTAGTAGAAATAACGCACCTTGAGTCTCCCTGAAAAGAGGCCAGTAGCCAGGTGGGACTAACCTAGTCAACAAACAAATACAAGATCATTCTACTGTCAAGGATTTCACTGCATCTAAATCCTGATTTACATAGCAGGACACCAATTGTCACCAAATGGAGTTTAGGCTTCAACCAATATGTAGTAACATAAATAATGCCTTGCCGGTTGAATTATTTATGACTTTTGTACTACCAAAAGCTATCTGAAACACATTGCGTTTGGTAACTATTTTTTAATTTATTTTATTTTACATTTGTTGACCACAGAAGTCCAACTGGGCACAAAAAAAACTTTTCAACACAGGCCAAGGGAGAAAAACTCCAAAAAGTTACACTACTACAAAGCTTAAAAGTTTACACTAAGAAAAAAGCATGAAAATGACAATAGGATGAAAATTAACAATAGTATAAGGTCTCTAAGTATCGCTAAGAACAATACTTACAGCAGTCAGATATTCAGTGGACTGAAGAAATAAGTGTGATGGATGTAATATTACAAAGTACAACTGTTATTGGAAGAATGCTGTTTAAACACTGTACAATTGAAATGATACATTTGTACAGTTAGAGTGAGAGGTACAGACTGAATAGGAGAGTATTTAATGTGATAGGGAGCATATGACATTTGAGTGAAAGCAGAGAGCAAAAAGAAAAAAAAAATGAAATGGGCCACAGGAATATAAAAGGAGGATGTACACAGGAGTCTGAAATGTATAGCTACATAGCCAGGATGTTATGAGGTGTTCCCTTATACGTGTCTTGAAAGTTTGCTAATTTTCAAGTTGTTTGAGAGCTGGTAGGAGAGCATTCCAGAGGAAAGATACAAAACTGGAATACAGTGAGACTTGAGCA
>NC_056744.1:1306886740-1306932802 GCF_019279795.1 Protopterus annectens
AGAAATTGCTTGAACAAAGGATGAGAAAACAATGGTGGGTCACAGTCATAGTGAGCTGAAATTGCTGCAGCATGAACCTTAATAGAAGAGAAGGACAAACCTTTGTCCAGTAACTCAGTAAGATATTGAAGAGCCACACTTAAATTAGGCTCAGAAACATCAAAATCCTTTGCTGCACTCCAAAATAAAAATCTCTTCCATTTATCCACTTTCCTTGTACTAGGCCTTCTAGCTTCCAAAATCACATTCAAAACTTGTTGTGGAAGTTGAGACCCTCTATGGTTCAAAACAGAATATGCCAGGCTGTTAGGTGAAGAGAGTGAAGTTTGACATTGAGCAAATGACTGTCCTCCTGGGACAACAGGTGTGGAATCGAAGGCAAAGGCCATGGAGGCTTCCGCATCAGACTTCTCAGTAATGGGTACCAGTGCTGTCGAGGCCAATCTGGAGCTATTAAAATCATCCTTGGCTTGTCCTGACTGACCTTTAGAAGTACCTTTGGGAGGAGAGGCAGAGGTGGAAAGGCATACACATGAAGATTGCTCCAATTGAAAGAAAGAGCATCCACTTTCCAAGCTGTGGGATGAAACCTTTTCGTGCAAAACTTTGGCAGCTGATGGTTTAGTGGAGAAGCGAACAGATCTATGTCTGGAGTTCCCCATGACACTGTCAATTTCTGAAATACATGAGGATCCAATTTCCACGGGGATCCATAATTAGCCTGCTCAACACATCTGCTAAGGAGTTCTGTGCTCCTGGCAGAAACCTTGCCTGAAGATTGAGCTGTAAACTGAGAGCAGTCTCCCACAAAATCATTGCTTGCCTGCATAGAGGATAAGAATCCCCTTGCTTGTTGATGTACCACATGACAGTTGTGTTGTCTGTTAGAATCAACACCTGCCCTGGAAGAAGTAAATCCTTGAAAGCTATTAATGCAAACTGGACTGCTAACATCTCCTTCAAGTTGATATGTAGATGTTGTAGTCTGGCAGGCCACTTGTCTTGTATCCACTTTCCATTTAGATGAGCTCCCCAAGCTTTGTCTGAGGCATCTGTCATTAAAATCTGACTCGCCTCTGGCCGGGTCACAGAGAGTCCCTTGTTTAGGTGACATTCCTGAGCCCACCACAAAAATTCCTTTTGAATGCAAGGTATTATTTGAATGACAGTGTCCAGATCCTGGCAGTGCTGTGTCCATACATTTTTGAGATACCATTGCAGCTTCCTCATATGCAGTTTGGCATTGGGAAGCACCAGAATACAAGATGCCATGAACCCTAAGGCTTGAAGGACTGTCCTTGCAGTCAGCCCGGACTGATGAGATAGTTGATGGAAGTAAAGGGAAAGATTCTTTTGTTTGTCCGGGGTCAAAAAGGCCATCTGGGATGCTGTATTCAGTCTTACACCCAGAAAGCACATGTCCTGAGAGGGCACTAGACTGGACTTTATTTCGTTCACAGAATACCCCAGGCATCTTAGCACTGCTATCACATATTCCAAATGATGAAGAAGCTCGTCCCTTCCTTGAGCCAGAATCAGGCAATCGTCCAAATAAGGATAGATCTGTATTCCTTTTAGCCTGAA
Source organism: Protopterus annectens (assembly GCF_019279795.1). Classification (NCBI taxonomy): domain Eukaryota; kingdom Metazoa; phylum Chordata; order Ceratodontiformes; family Protopteridae; genus Protopterus; species Protopterus annectens. Next base: position 1,306,888,325 of record NC_056744.1, read on the forward strand.
GAAAGCTATCACTGGAGCCAGAACTTTCGTGAACACTCTGGGTGCAGTAAATAAGCCAAAGGGCAATGCAGAGAACTGATAGTGAGAAGTCCCAGCTCTAAAACGCAGATACTTCCTGCAACTTAGTCTGATAGGAACATGAAGGTAAGCCTCCTTGAGATCCAAAGTTACCATCCAATGATCTTTGCCCAGCAGAGGTAAAAGCTGTTGTAACGTCAACATTTTGAACTTGGGAATGTCCAGATAAGTGTTGAGGATAGATAAATCCAAAATTGGTCTCCACGTGTTCCCCTTCTTTGGTACTAGGAACAGGCGAGAATAAAATCCTAGGCCCACTTCTGGCATAGGGACCGGCTGTATGGCCCCTATTTGGAGTAACAGAGAAATTTGCTTGTGAGCCTCTATTCTTTGTTGAGGAGGAACGTCTGGCATGCCTTTGAAAGGAGGCAAGGTATGGAAATAAAACCTGTAACCGTGGTGAATAATATCCAATACCCATCTGTCTTGGGTAATTAAACTCCAATTTTCTTTGAAAAGTGCCAACCTTCCTCCCAAAGGTGCTGCCAGGCGAAGGCTCTGGCAGCTGAAAAGGTAGGTCATTGGGTCTGTTTACGAAAGGACTGACCCCTGCCCTCACCCGAAGACTGTGCAGGAGAACTCCCTGTTCTAGGCCTGAAAGAGCCCTGAGCTCTGCCCCTACCACGTCTAGATCTACCCCTAGACTGGGAATCATAAGAAGGATACGTCCACCCCTTAGTAGGCCAATTTCTACTAAACTTTGGAGGCTGACCCTGCAAAAAATCTTTAACAGTCTGCATAGACTTAGCCTTGTCTTCCATTTTCTTTAAGACTGCCTCCACAGGTGAACCAAACAACACATCAGACTGTAAAGGAGCATCTAAAATCCTTGTTTTAACATGGTCAGATAAATTTTGATCCCTCAGCCAGGCGTGCCTGCGAAGAACTGACCCAGTGGCAGCCACCCTAGACGAGGCCTGTACAGCATCAAAACCACATTGCAAAGAATGCTTACCCACCTGTTCAGAAATATGTACTAAATCTTGTAACTCTTTACAATCAATACCTTCCGCCAGAGCATCAACCTTAGACTTCAATTGTGAAAGGAGATAGTTTTGGTATTTCAACATGTGAAACTGGCAATTCAAAGCCCTCATAGCTAGAGTGGAAGAAGTATAAACTTTCTTTCCCCATCTATCCAAGGCCCTGGCCTCTTTATCTGCAGGAACCGGATTCTTGACAACAGAAGCCTTAACACCTTTAGGCCCCTGGCTAACAGGTTCTGGGTCTGCCCTAGGACTCTTAAAAAGATACTTATGAGCTTCAGGCACCCTGTAATACCTATCCGGTTTAACAGGAGCAGGAGGCAAAGAATCAGGATTAAGAGAAGCCTCTGTAAAACATCTTCCACTACATCCAAAACAGGAGGTATAGCCAAAGGCCTATGCTGGGGTAAAAACAAAAATTCCCTAAGCCTTTTCCTGGAATCGGAGAAGTCCTGACCTTCCCACTTAAAATGCTCCCTCATGGAATGAAGAGTTTCTGAAAAAGAAAAATCCTCAGGAGGAGAAGCAGAAGGAGTAGAATCATCCACATCAGAATCAGAATAAGGAGAGTACTCCTGCAAGTCTTCAGCCGAAGACTCTGAAACATCCGAAGCCTGCTCAAAACTCCCTAGCTCAGGCTCCACCCTAGGTCTCTTATCAGGAGGGGGCAAAGAACCCCTAATCAAAGAAATTAAATCTTCTGCCATTTTAAGCATATGCTTCTTGGGCACAGTTCCTGAAGAACTAGGGGTGACACCAACTGAAGCTAAACCTAGCCTGCCTCTGGGAGAAGCCTTGGAAACAGAAGGAGAGGGCCTAACCACCCTAGGCAGGGAGGGGAGTATAGTAACCTGAGAAGCCCCATCACCCTGACCTGCCTCCTGAGAGGCCACATCCTGCAATAACAAAGTCTCTCCCTGGGATCCCAAAGAAACCTCCGGTGGAACCACCGGCTCCACCGACACCTCTAAAGAACCGGCGTCCGACGGATGGTTCTTCTAGCCTAGGCTTAACTGCTTTGTCCTTGCGCTTCTTCGAGAAATGGGAGCATCCGGCGGCATTTTATAATTGCACCGCTTCAAGACTAACCTGGCACAATCTAATCTCCTCTTTATAGTGCGCTTATTGAATCTAGCACAAGAGCGACACCCAACAACGTCGTGCTCAGGCCCTAAACAAGGAATACACAAAGTATGGTAGTTTCTATGCGGTATCTGTTTCCCACAAGAAATACAATTATTCACTTTTTCTGACATCCGGTAAACCACTGAGGCAAGAAAAAACTAAAATATTCCAACGGGTACTTAGCCAACTTTGACTCGGTCTGAAACTCCGAAATCGAAAAATTTCAGAACGCCAACCGGCACTTGCAATACTGCTTCTGCATCGGACCATGCAGCAAAAAAGACTGAGGATATGACGTCGGTCATGCGCATTTGTACCCTGACGTCCTGATGTCAGTCAAATGCGCCTTGACCGACGTCAGCCTTATACTTTGATATTCGGGCCGACCGAGGACAGCGGACTACCCAAGTGTAAGGACTGCAGCAATGTGAGATGAAGAACATCCATTATTTTTAATAACATTTTTAAGATTTGAACTTCAATTTTATTTAGCTTAATTACTTCTTATAGAACACTAGCAGAAGGGCACTCTCTACTAGGTTCAACCACTGGATACCACACTACTCAAACTGAGAAAAGGATGACTTACCCCCCCCCCCCATGGGACCACAACAGCACATCCAATTAATTGAGGTCTCCTCAAAACTATTTGCCTACATACAGGGAATCAAATTATAGGAGCCATCTGACCAGCCAACATGGGCACTGGAACAAATAAGATGTCTTGGTTCAAAGACCTTCCTACCGCTCCAACCTTGATGGACAGAAATGACCCAGAAGCCAACATAGAGCAGACAATGAATAGGGTTCCTGACACCAAACAAAATGCCTTTCATGATTTAGAGAAAACCCTCAAGAAAATTAAAAGCCTCCAACAGGAAGAACTATTTATCACAAACAACGTCACAAAAAGACCAACACCCAGAGGCTTAAAACTACAAAAAGGCCCATATGGAAAACATCGAAGAAAACTTAACTGAATGAAACTACGTACTCAAAGAGACTGGGATGAAATTAATAGACATCCTACTGAGACAACCGTAATCAATGGGCAAAACACAGCTTGAACTGATTAAAGTGGAGAAAACGTGTGAACAAAAAATAAACAGGCAAAATTCATTGTTACCGAAGAAAAAGTAAATATGCACGAGGCCAAGACCAAAGAAAAGAAACCAAAGACAATCTAATGAGATCTCTACAACGAACACCATTCCAATATCACTCTATTGATAACCTACCCAGGTCAACCTGCTGTTACACAACAGTGGCATGCATTTGCACAGAATGAAAAGAAACATCATAAAATCACAAGGGTATCCAATGAACTAGAAGTCTTCACCAAGAATATCAACCTACAAAAAGATTTTTTGCCAAGAGGAGACAGCAAATGCCTTCTCCATCAAATACTCAACCGTATCCAACTGGAAGAAAGACAAGGACACCACTATTTATAACTCGACAGGTATCCCTCATAGAGTGACAAAGCTTTGACAGAGGAACAAACACCTGAAACTCTAGCATTACCCTCACTTACTCTATAGACTGCCAGGAGATTAAATGAGTCATCCAAGACAACTGGTGTATCACCACCAAAAACAGAAACCGTAACAAGACATTCCAACAACAACCTAGATTCACTATCAGAAAAAGCAAGAGCATCTGGAATTATGTGTATAACTCTCACCATCCACAGGATAAAGGCAACCAGAAAGGGATATTCCTCACACTGCTGCTACTGCAAATATTGAATCAGCAGATCCAGTTTCCAGTGCCCAAATACCAGGAAGTCCTCCCCCTGCCAACTCTATGGGAACTGCAACACATATACAGTTTACAGGGCTCTGTGTGATTAGTGCCAAGCAATTTACATTGGGAAGACCATTAACAAACTTAAAACCAGGATAGCCAGCATTAATCAGACATCAGAAATGACACACTGAAGATCCCCTTAGCCAAAAATGCCAAGGAACAACTAGGACACAAGGGTCTATATTAGATCAGCGAACGCTTAAACAAGCGAACGCTGATTGATCCACCTTATTTTAGCAAATGTTCAAAATATCGAAGCAACAGAAATCCGATTTTTTTTCCTAGGGAAAGAATTTGGTTGTCCGTTTCTGTTGCTTCGGTATTTTCAGTGCTGTGGTGGAAAGTTACGGGTCAGATTCAGGTAAGTGTGCGATTGTGTGGATGTGAGTGATAGGGTGGGTTAGGGCTCGGGTTAGGTATGTGTGCGATTGTGTGGATGTGAGGGTTAGGGCAGGTTTAGGTGAGTTAGGGTTAGGGAGCGGGTGAGGTGAGTGTGCGATAGTGATGGACCTTAGGGTTAGGGTTTGGGTTAAGGTAAGTGGATAGTTAGTGGTGTGTGCATAGTTTAGTGTAGGGTTAGGTGTCAGATTTTAGGTGGGTGTGTGTGTGTGGATTTCTGTTTGTTTGGTGTGCTTGTGTTGTGTGTGTGTGTTTTGGATCAGCAATTTTTTTTTCCCTAGGAAAAAAATCACTGATCTGACAGTTCGAGATTGTAAGCTTTCGTTTACATAAGGTCGATCAATCAGAGTTCGCTTTTTTAAGCGTTCGCTGATCTAATATAGAACCGGACACAACACCTTCAATTTTTTTCATCCGGGACAACACTGATTAGGGACATCTCCACAGAAACAAAAAAGACAAATTGGAAGAGAAAGAACTTGAATGCCAGATTAGACTAATGGCAAGCAAACCTCCAGGACTGAGCACCAACTTTTCCAAACCTCCAGGACTGAGCACCAACTTTTCCAACAACTGTGTCCTTAACATAAGAAAAGTCAACCAACACGTAATCTACTGGAGGGTGACACACAGCCAAGATTCTTCTTTTCATTTGCTAACTGAATCCTAAGTAAATACAGTATTTGACAGAGATTCCTGTCAATTACCCTCATCAGCTTTAACACTTATTCAACATACTTGGTCACATTTCCAGTGTACTTGGCAATTGTATGTTTAACTTGCTTTAGTATAGTCTCCTGTTGCAAATGGTTAAGTAGCTGACCCCAAAGGGATTAATTCCATATTTTTTCCTTAGTCCGCTATAGTACATCTACTTATCGACCCAGTGACCCTATGATTTTACTATTGTACTTGATCTCCGTATATTGAATAGTAAATAAGCAGATCTGATGAAGACCACTACCACTCAACCACTACTACTGTACTACTACTCACACCACCACTCATGTCTCATCCTCAGTCAGCTCCCCTCCCACCAACTCAAGAACCATCCCTATGCACCCCCCGCATATTCTACCAACTATATTACTCAAACATAAAGCATCCCTACAACTTAACATAGTAACCCTCCCACCACACCTATTACCCACAGAACACAATCATAAAGTTTCCCTAATACACAAACACATTCAAAAACTGAGAAAACTAATATAACCTCATGCATATCAAAACTAGCCCTAAGTGGAGACATCCACCCCAACCCTGGCCCTACCATCTCCAACCCCTATCCTCATAATCAGACTAGAAACCACAACTTCTCTCATATCACAGCCAATAGAAAGCCAAGTGACTTCCTTCTAACTAAGCCTAAATATTAGAAGTATATCCAACAAAGTCCATGAACTCCATGCCACCATAGACTTGTACTCTCCAGATATAGTCATCCTGACAGAAACCTGGCTAAAACCTCACATTACCAGTGAGCAAATCCTCCCTACCGGTTATGGCATACTAAGAGTAGACCGGCTAAACAAGAAAGGAGGCGTTGTAGTTATATTTAAACAGCATCTAAACATCCGGATCTTAAAATCATCAGCTCCACAAATAGGCAATGAAAAAATTATATATACCAACCTCAAAATAAACCAAAACAAAACCATCAACATTAATTGGATGCTACTTCCCACCTGGACAAAACATCCCTCCACTAGAAAACCTCCTCAGCTGGTCTACCCATCATCTCCCCAAAGAAACTATAATTTTAGGCGATTTCAATATTGACTGACAATCCTGTTTTGGCAACCATCCAACCCCATCACGTAAACCTTCATGGCTTCACCCAACTAATCCAGTCACCAACCAGGATAAATAAAAAAACTCCAGCAAGCACACTACCCTGGACTGGATACTAGTTAGTAAAAGCCCCCAGTCAAATATAACAGGCTGCTTATCAGACAGCCTCAGTGATCACTCCCCAACATTCCTACTCAAAAAATATCTATACCAAGTTAAACCTGTCATCTACCGTCAAATACGTAAAAAACTAAAATTTAACTCACTCACATTCATCTCATCCCTCAAAGAATGTAACTGGCATCTTCTAAAGTACCTCAGCCTTGATGATGCAGTAAAATTTTTTAATACTACCTTCCTGAACATCCTTAATTACCATGCCCCCATAAGACTTTCCAGAACCAAAGCACAACCCTCCCCATGCCTACAGAAAACCAGTAAGTCAGAAATGAAAAACAGGGATAAAGCCTGGGAGCACTGGCGTAAAACCAAAACCACCTCAACTAGACAGAAATTCCTAGAACTGCGCAATAGAGTCAAAAAGCTAATAAAACAGGTCAAATTCCAATAATACCAGTATGCCCTAGACTCCTCCCAACACAGCCCCAAACAATTCTGGTCCTCCATCCTCCACCCAGGTAAAGTCAGTACCCCTCCTCCTAACATCCCTCACTCCTCAGAAAATATTGCTGTCTCATTCAACACACACTTCACACAAACCATACTATCACTAGCTAAACAACACAACCCCTCTCCCCTCCAAACCACACCTTCAACTAGTAATCTCCCCACTGACTTCTCTTTTTCTCCTGTACCTACCTCCAACAAAAAAAAACTCTTAACTAAACTTAAGCCCACCAAATTAGCAGCAGACAACCTCCCAAGTGAATACCTACAAATTGCAACTGATGCTCTGGCCTACCCAGTATCCATCTTGATTAACCAATCTCTGTCAGAAAGTTACGTTCCCACACTATGGAAAGTATCACATATAATTTTCCTCCACAAAGGCGGCCCCTCCACAGAACTAACCAATTACCGCCCCATAGCTATTTTCTCTCCACTCTCCAAAATACTAGAGAGATGCATTCACTCTCAGGTCTCAGACTACCTCCTTACTAACAACCTCCTTTCCAATACTCAGCATGGTTTCTGACCAAACCATAGCACCACCACTGCCTCACTTTCCTTTACTAACACTATCTTTCAGCATAAAAACAATGGCTCTCTCTCCTCTGCTACTTTCCTAGACCTATCTAAAGCATTTGACATGGTCCCACACAAACAACTCATCTCTGTCCTCAATAACCTATCCTTCTCTCAATCAGTCATCAGCTGGTTTCAGAGTTACCTGTCTGACCACCAACAATCGGTTGTATGGCAGAATGACATATCTCCCCAACTACCTGTCTCTATAGGGGGTTCCCCAAGGATCCACCCTTGGACCCCTACTCTTCTCTATTTTCACCAATAATCTAGTATCTGCCACCAAACATGGCACACTCATACAATACGCAGATGACTCAACCATCATCTGCTCAGCCCAGTCCCTACCCAAAAATGTCAACAGCAAGCCTTTTCCTCTGTTAAAACTTGGTTATCCGATGCCCAGTTAATACTCAACCCAAACAAAACTAAACTACACATCTTCCAACCCAACAAACATACTCAAAACAACCCTCACTTTAACATCAGAGCAAAAGACAACACTATACACCCAACAGAACACACCAAATTGCTAGGAGTGGAAATAGACAAACTAAAATTTGACATTCACATATCCATGACCATAAAAAAAGTCCACAAAAAACTAGGAGCGTTACACAGAAATAAGCAACTTCTCACCAAAGCAGCAAAGATTTCAGTAGCAAATTCCCACCTTATCTCCACCCTACTTTATGCCTCTCCAATATATACCAACCTAAGGCAATGCGATCTAAATAAGCTAGAGACCTGCTACAACAAAATTGCCAAATTCGCCACAGGGGCATCCTACCGTAGTCACCACTGTCTCTCACTTGCTGAACTAGGCTAGCTTGAACTCCCTCACCTCCTTCAATGGTATCAACTCTCATTCGCCTACAAACTAGTAAACCATCCACTAAATGTCCCATCCCTCCAGAATCTACTGCAACCCTATCGCACCACCAGACCACTAAGATCCAGCAACAAAAATCACTTGCAGATCACTAAAGCCAATAACTCTGCTGGTGAAGCACTATTCTCTTGCGACATAGCCAAATTATGGAACTCCCTCCCACCCACAATTACCTCCGTATCATCATGCACCCACTTCAAAACTTTACTAAAAGCACACCTAAAAACATGCTGGCTATGCCCTTGCAACTCCCACTCTAATATCACCCACCCCATCCAACCACTACCTTTCTTTCCACCCCACTAACTACCTTGATTATAACAAGCTTGGATGCTCATAAGCCTACCACTTATTATACAGCAGGAACTTCTTATTGTAACAATTGTTAAGAAGTTATGTTCTTACCATAACGTTCCATGTTAGTTGTCTTCTTCTCGCCTTCTTTCTTGCTGGATGGGGTTCGACTCGGCCTATACTATAGCTCGAGAGCTATTTTTACAGGCTCGAGGCAGCCCTATAACCCACAATACCATGCACTAACTCCCCAGTTCTCGTTTGGAAGCTAAGACATAGTATAAATATATTATTATAATCCTCATTTGCAAGTACGGACTCCCTGCTAGTAACACTAAAGATACGGGGAAACCGTAACATGTTGTATCTCCAGAAATGGAAGGACTCAGAGACCTCAAGTCTGTCCAGGCTAGGGGGCAGGAGGGAGGGACGCAAGAAAGAAGGCGAGAAGAAGACAACTAACATGGAACGTTATGGTAAGAACATAACTTCTTAATGTTCTCACCTTCATTCTTGCTGGATGGGACAGCGTCCCTAGCACATTATTTCTGGGTGGCTCAATGGAACAGACTCCCGAGTACAGTGGAACCAAAGTCAGCTCGATTTCTGGAGGCTATATCAAGTTTGTAATGGGCAATAAAGGTATGTTGGGAAGCCCATGTAGATGCTGCACATATGGCATCTAATGGTAACCTTGCTTGAAAGGCCATTGATGTTGATAGTGCCCTGGCTGAATGAGCCTTAGGCCTAGACGGAAGTTGCCTGTCTCTCAACTCACAGACAAAGGTAATAATAGATGTCAACCATCTGGAAAGAGTAACCTTTGATACTGGAAGCCCTTTCTTTCCTGCAGCATAAGAGAGAAAGAGCTGGTCTGACTTTCTGAGTTGTTTTGTCCTGTCTAGATAATACCGTAGTTGGCGAAGAACATCAATGAATGTAATTTCTGTTCCGCCCTGTTGGAATAGTCTGGGAAGAAGACAGGCAAGTCAATGGAGTGGTTTAGATTTGCTTCAGAGGACACTTTCGTTAGGAAGGAAGGATTTGTTGTAAGAGTTACCCTATCTTTGTGAAAGACCAAATAAGGGGGACGGACAGACAAGGCTTGAAGTTCCGAAACCCTTCTGGCAGATGTTATGGCTACTAAAAACAGAGTCTTCCAAGAAAGAAGCTTGAGGGAGCAAGAGGCTGCAGGTTCAAAAGGAGGCAGAATCAATGAGGTTAGAACTAAATTCAAATCCCATTGTGGAGGCGGATCCTTAACTGGAGGCCTAAGCAAAAAGATGCCCTTGAGAAAGGCTTTACAGAGTTTGTGGGACATAATATTTGCTTCTGAGAGCCCCACATGAAAATTAGCAATGGCCGCTAATTGTACCCTGATAGTGGCTGACGATAACCCTGAATGAAAGAGTTCCGCCAGAAAGTCTAGAACCTTATGAATGGGTGCATGGAAAGGATCTAAGGACCTAGCTTGTGCCCATAGCGAAAAACGCTTCCATTTACTCGCATGCGTCTTCCTAGTATTGGACTTATGGGAAGCCAGAATGATATCACGAACAGGAGGAGAAATAAGGGGAAGCCTGGCTATGGCTGGAAGTGGAGCAACCAAGCTGTGAGGTTGAGGGAATGAAGAGACTGATGAAGCTTGCCCGTGAGATGGGTCAACAGATCCGGAAGGGGTTCCAGATGCCAAGGCTGTTCCAGGAGGTAACTGTGCAGGAACGGAAACCATACTTGTCGTGGCCAAAACGGGGCAATGAGGATCATTTTGGATCTCAGTGCGGTTGCTTTCTGAATTAATTGCGGAATCAATGGTAAGGGAGGAAAGGCATACAGAAGACCCCGGGGCCAATCGTGAACAAGAGCGTCTCTGGGGGGATGGCCTGGTAGAGGAAAGAGTGTGAAGAAGTCGAGGCACTTGCTGTTTTGAGGAGTTGCGAAAAGATCGCAGCAAGGCTGGCCCCACTTCTGAAATATTCTGTCTGCTACCGCTTGATTTAGAGACCACTCGTGAGGCATGAGGATAGTTCTGCTCAATCTGTCCGCTATGACGTTGGACTTCCTGGGGATGCGCGTTGCTATCAGAAACAGTTGAGAGGAAATCGCCCATTGCCAAAGTCTGAGTGCTTCTCGACATAGGGGGTAGGACTTTGTTCCGCCCTGCTTGTTTATGTACCACACCACAGACATATTGTCCATTTGAATTGCTATAGTCCCTGTGGGAAGAGAGCTCTGAAGGGCTTGCAACGTTAAAAGCACTGCCCTCATCTCCAGGACATTTATGTGCAGCTGGCGTTCTAATTGTTGCCATGTGCCCTGGACTGTCCTGCCCTGATAATGCCCCCTCCCCCCACTCGATCAGGGAGGCATCCGTTGTCACCGTGGCAACTGGGGGGGTAACAAAGGGTCTGCCCTGAAGAAGCTGAGGGGAAACCTTCCACAAGGAGAGATGATTCTTGCATGATGGGGTTATCAAGATGTTGTGAGTCATTGGGAGCTGTTAAAAGGACCACTGAGAAAACAGCATCCACTGGAGGAGCCTCATGTGGAAGCGGGCTAACGGGAGTAGAAGAATCGCCGCTGCCATGAGGCCTAACGCTTTAAATACTAGCTTGACTTGAACTCTGTTGGGCTGAAACAGGGACTGAACATTCCGCCTTATCTCTTTCACTCTCTGAGGTGGTAATGTTGCAGACATTTCTGTGGTGTTTAATACGGCGCCTATAAAGTTTATACATTGACAAGGCGACAAGGAGGATTTTGCAAAATTTATAGAAATACCTAGATTGTTGCAAAGTTGAATAGTGTAATCCCTGGCCATTATAAGATGCTGCTTGGTGGTAGCGGAAATGAGCCAGTCGTCTAGATATGGAAACACCTGGAATCCTTTTTGTCTCAGGTGTGCCATGACCACTGCCAAGCATTTGGTGAACACCCGGGGGGGGGGTTGTGGTGAGACCAAAGGGCAGGGTTCTGAATTGATAAAGACTGGCTCCCAGCCGGAAGCGGAGAAACCTCCTGGAGCGCCTGTGTATCTTTATATGATAGTACGCATCCTGGAGGTCTAATGAGCACATCCAGTTGTCTCTGCCCAAAAAGGGTAGAATGGACTGCAGTGTTACCATCCGAAATTTTGTCTTTTGTACAGAGTTGTTCAATCTGCTGAGGTCCAAAATGGGTCTCCAGTCTTTTTTGGTACCAAAAAGTATCTGGAGTAGATTCCGGATCCTAGCTGATCTGCTGGGACTGCCTGGATGACTCTTTTTTTCTAACAGATTTTTTATTTCTAGCTGTGCCTGACCCCTTTGTGCGGGTGGTATGTCTGGTAGGGGTCTTGGCGGTTGTACCGGAGGGGAAGTGAAGGGAATTTTGTAACCCTCAGATATGATCTTTTGTACCCATGTGTCTTGGGAGAGGGATTGCCAGGCTTCCGGGTACAGAGATAATCTTCCCCCGACTGCCTCCGAAGTCTGGCAGCTTCTCAGGGATGCTGAAAGGGTTGGTCAGGGAAAGATTCCCTGGAACCCTGATTCTGTGGACCCCCTCTGCCCCTGGGGCAGTGTCTGTTATTATTCCCCCCTCTGCCTCTGGGGGGAAATTCACCACGTGCGGCAGGCGCGACTCCCTGTGATTTGCGGAACCACATCTTTCCACCCCTCTGTCCCTTAGGATAAGGTCTAGAAGGTGTGGAAAAATGGACTCCCACGGCAGAGAGTGTCTTACCATCTTGCTCGCATCTGGTGAGGGTACTCTTCACCTGAGGTCCAAACAATTCTTTACCATCAAAGGGAGTGTTGGTGAAGGACACCTTGAAGGGATCGGCAAAGTTACAGAGTCGCATCCAAGCGTGACGTCTCAACGCAACACCTGTGCCTGCGGCCCTACTCGCTCCATCGGCTGCGTAGGAGATAAGCCGCATGGAGGAGTTAACAATGGAGTTCAGGGTGGCCAGCTGGGAGTTCATCTTGTCCTGATACCCTGCAGCAGAAGGATCCTGTACAGTTTAACCCAGTTCTTTGTGCAAGTCTCTCTGGAGGCGGGTGAAATGACAAATAGTTCAGCGATCGCATGGTAAAGGTCGCTGAAGCAAATGTCCGCTTGCCGTACCTGTCCATGGTCCTGGACTCTTTGTTAGGAGGATGAACAGGTACAGAAGGATCAGCCAATTCCTTCTTAGTGGCTGCTGCTACCACCATAGCATCAACTGAAACACCTTTGGTGAGAAAGGATTTGTCCTCTGGTGCAGAAATAAATTTAGAGGGCCTCCTAGGGGTAGGTTCCATTGAATCAGGAGCTGCCCATGCCTTTCTGGCCACTACCTCCATTAGTGGGTCGAAAGGGGGAGACACCCAGGAGGAGGAAGGGCGAGATCTGAAAGCGTCAAGGTAAACTGACTCGTCCTTGGAGGGTTTGAGAGTGGACCAATTTCCCCTCTGTTTTTGGATCTCTAGGATGTCTGAAAAAGAGACATCCTCAGAGGGGGATCTCGGGGAACCCTCAGACTCATCCAAGTCGGTGTCCGACGTGACAGACTCGGGGGAGTCTATGTGCTTCCTCTTGCACTTTCTTTTCCTAGGGGGTTCCCCTGAAGCTTCAGGGCAGGCCTCGGAAGAGGAGGAGACACCCAAAGTGGGTACCCTACGCTTTGGATCTCTGTTGTCAGATGCAGGAGGATGGCCAGAGACCATAACAGGCACTGTAGAGGGAGGAGCTGCAGAACTTAACCTTGGAGTGGACACTAGGTCCAGCATGCTCCTCATCACCTCGAAGGCTCCCCTATCAGGTACCAAGGGTAGTCCTGGCTCCGAAGAGAGCCGAACTACCCCCGGCACTGACAGAGAAGGCTCCGAGAATGATTTCGGGGCCGAACTAACCAAAGCCGAAGCTCCGAGAGGGAGAGCGGGGTCGGACAAGGGTCCGAAGCCACTCACCCCCTTGGAGCAGACAATGGAGTCCCGGCGCCCGGACCTCTCCACGGACGGAACCAATGAAGAGGTCGGAGCCAACGACACCGGAGCCGAAGGTGGAAGTATCGGCTCCGACGTGGGCAAGGTTACGGTTCCAACAAACTCCGGCTCCGAACTCGAGGCGCGAACAGGAGGAGGAATCGATAGTGGTACTGAAGGAGCCACAGTCTGATGAGATGGGCTCTGGAGCATTTGGGCTAGTGCCTGAGATTTTATGAGCCTACTGACCACCCTCTCAATGTCATGGTCGGAGAGCCTGGATGACCTACATGAGTGAGTCCTATGACTCCGCTCCGATAGGAGAGGGGATCTCGGAGCAGATTGGACGGATTCTAGTGAGGGGGATCTAGAGCACTTGCGCGCTGGGGGCTCCGAAGCTGGTTTCGGAGCGGATACCACTTTGTCCGCCTCGGATCCGATTGGAACCGATGTCGGAGCCATCTCAACAACACCAGCCCTCGACTCAGAAGCTGGAGCCGAGGGTTTGGCAGTTTTTGAAGACTTCCCCGAGCCAGACTTGGACGGGGAGTCATCGGGCTTTAACAGGCCCCTTAAGATGAGCTTATTACGCCGCTCCTGCAGGACTCTTGAACTAAACCCATGACAGACGGAACAAGAGTCCTGCAGGTGTAAAGGCCCTAAGCAATAAACACAAGAAGTGTGACAGTCTGTCAGAGACATTTTCTGACAGCACGAGTCACACTTCTTGAATCCCGAGACCTTAGTGTCTTTGGACATAGTCCTAACCACAGCAAACACAGTTATCACAGTCAGTTCACACACACACTCAACTTAAAACTAGAAAAAGTTAAGGGAACTGACTAAACCCACACACAGACACTGTAAGGGGTGGGGAAACTAAGGTAAAGTCCGTAGGCCCATAGATAAAATTTAACTAAAAGGGGGAAAAAGGGCTGTAATGAATAAATACAATCAGTAGGGACCTAAAAAAAAGGGATCCAACTGGAAAAACTACCTGAAAAACAGTTTTATAGAAAGAATTCTCTTTACTGACCTGAGCCGGTAAAAAAGGCAACCTCGCAGCGAAGCGGCAAATGAGATCTGGGGGTTAGCACATGGTATTGTGGGTTATAGGGCTGCCTCGAGACGGTAAAAATAGCTCTCGAGCTATAGTATAGGCAGAGTCGGAGCCGAGGATCGGCTCCGAACCCCATCCAGCAAGAATGAAGGCGAGAATGACAACTTAACATTGTCTGTTATGTACTTCGCAGATAAAGATTCTAGTCGTCTATTGATGTACTATGTTCATCTGCAACTATGTTTGTACTTAACTGCTATGTTAATCAAATTGTTAATCGCTATGTAAATCCAATGTAACTACTGTCTGTATATTTTAACTGTGGAGCTTTTCTCCCAGGCCTCCGCTGAAAATGGACCTACGTCCAGTCGGACACTCCCGATCAACAAATGTAAATAAATAAATACATATAATAAAAGAACAGATAGGTACTCCACCACACATAAGTTTCCTCCTCCTTGAATGACACACAGCACAAATGCACACAGATCTACTTAACAGACAATACCCGTTAGTAGCACCACTATCTTTTGATTTATTTTTAAACTTTTTTTTTTAAGAATGTGTTTTTAAATTGTGTGCTTTTACTTTTGTCGGATTAAGATGGCAAAGAAATGGACGTTTCTGTTAAAACTTAGGAAAGACAGAGTATATCTGCACATTACAAGAACTTTACTGAAATAAATCACTGCTTTAACTACAGAACATGGTGGAGACCCACTCTGTGACCAATACCCTTTTGTAAGCCATGACCCACATTTCTACTATATAAAACCCACTGATTTGTTACATCCACTGTAATGCACAGCAGCTCATCTGCCAACAAAAAGAACTGGACTACAAGAGCAGAGTCTGTGTGTGTGTGTGTGTTTTTTTTTTTTTTTAACCCTAGACTAAAGACTTTACCTTCGATTTTATTTAGCTTAATTAGCTCTTCTATGACACTAGCAGAGCGGTACTCTCCAACAGACTCAACCACTGGAGACTGCTCTACACAATGAGAAACAGAAGATCAACCCCCATGGGACCACATCAGCACTTCCGATTAATCAAGGTGGTCTCAAAAAAAAAAAAAAGGCTGCATCCACTCAGTGACTGAATTTTGTTGACCTCACTCCCTGTCCCCCACAGGTTGTGAGCTTGTACCAGCCAGAGTAACTAGATTCCTGGCGGCATTGATTTTCATTACATATAGCACCCTAGCCAAGCTTAAAGTAAAAGGCACCTTATATAAAGGGACTAAATGTGGAGGTGTCTCTATATTCGTAACAGATATCACTTCTAGACTCATTGGACAAGATAATAACTCGGATCTCCTCCATGTCCAGCTTACTACAAACAAAACTCTTACTCAGTATCTTGTGCTGAATATCAGTTTCATATAAAGGAGTGAGGAGATTAAGTCTTGACTCATACCAAAGTGATGCTCATTAAAAGAATGAACAGACTAGTGATAGTGACACTTCTGGAAATTCAGTACTAATGCCTGGGTTGCCAGTGAACTGAAAGGGCTCTGGCTGGTCATCAGCATACCTCTCAATTTCCAGAGTGTCACAAAATGTCCATATTTTTGCCTCATACTTTTAGTCTGTCCCTTGCAAAAAAAAGTCTTACCATAATGTTCCATCTGTGCTGTTGATTATCTTCCATTCATCACTGATGGACTCGGTTCCGAGCCCCTTGGAACCATGTTGGCCTAATATCAAGCTCGCGTACACCAAAAACTCTCGAGCTAAGCTGCTACCCACAATGCCCTTCCCCTGTTACCTCAGATCGAGTTTGCATAAGACATACAGAAGCAAAAGCAGAGGCCATTTGTGCAAAAACCCTGAAAACACCACAATGACCCATGAGATCCACCAGGAGTCTTTGGTGGGGGATGGGGGGTGGGATGTAATGAATGGAAGAAGATCAACTACACAGATGGAACGTTATGGTAAGACATAAAGTACAGTTTTGTACCTACCATAAATGTAGATGTTCGAGTGCTAATACAGCTGCAGTCATAACAGATGGGTTCTCCTGCCGTCAGGCGGGTCCTCGGTCGGCCGAATTCCAACGTCTAGGTCCGGCGTCGGTTGTCGTCGCTTCTTCTCTGACGTCAGTGAGACAGGGGTATAAAGGAACCAGCCGACGCCATTTTCTTCAGTTTTTCTTGCCCCAGATGTCAGGTGCCCCCAGAAGGAAGGCAATAGTAACTTTGTGTGATAATGCAGTGCTATATAATCAAAATACAGTAGTTGCAATTAAATACATCATAAATGGAAACCCCAATCAGGTGGTATGAGGATGTGTTAGCCTATAGGCCTGTCTCAAGAGGGGAAGGAGGGAGGGAAACCTGGACTGCAGCTGTATTAGCACTCGAACATCTACATTTATGGTAGGTACAAAACTGTACTATGTTCATCGTGCATACAGCTGCAGTCATAACAGATGGGTAGAATCCCAAAGCTAAAAAAGGGGTGGTAGGCACTAGGTGGAACTAGGAGGAGCCAAAATGCCCTGCAAAACTGCCGTGGCAAAGCCTGCTCTAGATTTGGAGTATAATGGTAGGTTGTAGTGCTTGGAGAAGGTATGCACAGAACTCCAAGTGGCTGCTTCCAAAATATCCTTGGTAGGAACTCCTCTGAAGAAGGCTGCAGAGGTGGCTGTGGCCCTAGTGGAATGAGTTCTAATGCCTGTAGGAACAGTTTTGCCATGAAAGGAATAGCAGAAGCGTATGCAGTGGGCTATCCATTTTGAGATTGTCTGTTAGGAAATTGGCTTCCCTTGAGCTCCTACTGCATAGGCCACAAGGAGCTGTTCTGATTTTCTGAAAGGCTTTGTTCTGTCCAAATAATAACGCAGCTGTCTGTGGATGTCCAAGGAATGTAGTAACCTCTCCCCTTTGTTTTGAGGATTAGGATAAAAAGTAGGTAAATGTATGGCCTGATTTAAAGCTACCCTGGATACCACTTTAGGCATAAAGGACGGATTGGTTCGTAAGGAAACTCTGTCCTGATGGAAGATGATAAAAGGCTGGACAGCCATGAGAGCCTGTAGTTCTGAAACTCTACGAGCCGAAGTGATAGCTAGAAGGAAAGCTGTTTTCTAGGACAAATATTGCAAATCTGATGAGGCAGCTGGCTCAAAGGGAGGCAAGGTCAATTTTTCCAGGATGAAATTAAGATCCCAAGCAGGTATTGGTTGTTTCCTTGGAGGCCTTAAATTCTTAGCCCCTCTGAGGAACTGTCTTAAGACAGGGTGAGAGAATAAAGGTGGATCAGTGTTGTATTCTGCAGAAATGGCTGAGGCATGTATTTTGATGGAGGAGAAAGAAAGTCCACTGCTTAGCAGTTCAGCCAAATATTGTAGTATTTGAGGTAAATTCAGTTTTCCAGGATCCTGGCCCTTTTTCTCATTCCAGACACAAAAACGTTTCCACTTTGCGGAGTAAGCTTTCCTAGTTGATGGCCTTCTGGCCTCCAAAATGACATCCTGCACCTCCTTGGAGAGTAGGGCCTGTTGAGATGCTAAGGAATCTTCCATGCGGCTAGATTGAGTGTTTTTAGCTGGCTGTGAAGAGTTTTGAAACTGTGCTGAGTCAGAAGAAGAGGCATTACAGGCAGGGTCCATGGTGGAGAAGGCGTCAGGCTCCTCAGGAGTGGGTACCAGTGTTGCCTTGGCCACTCCGGAGCAATGAGAATCATCTTTGGTCTGTCTGCTTTGGTCTTTAATAGAACTTTGGGCAGCAGAGGAAGAGGAGGGAAGGCATAAACTGTCATAGATGCCCAACTTGAAAGAAAGGCGTCCACTCTCCAGGCCTTTGGATGGAAGATCCTTGAGCAGAATTTTGTCAATTGGTGATTCTTGTGGGAGGCAAAGAGATCTATGTCTGACCTTCCCCATTCTTGGATTATTTTTGTAAAAACTTTTGGATGCAATCTCCATTCATGTGGATCTGTCATATTCCTGCTTAGGTTGTCTGCCAGCGTGTTTTCCTTGCCTGGCAAGTACTGTGCTTGTAGTTCCATCTGTAAGTCCATGGCCATGTTCCAAAGTGACATGGCCAGTCTGCATACGGGGTAAGAATGTGTTCCTCCCTGTTTGTTTATGTACCACATAACTGTGGTGTTGTCTGTTCTTATCAATAATTGGCCTGGTTGTAGAAGGTCCTTGAAAGCTATAATAGCATTTATTACTGCTAGCATTTCTTTTTGATTGATGTGAAGGTGCTTTTCTTTTTGGGACCATTTGCCCTGAATGCACCGATCTGTCATGTGCGCCCCCCAGGCGTAGTCCGAGGCGTCTGTTGTGATGACTTGATTTGCTTGAGGCTTGCTGAATGGAAGACCTATGTTTGTTTGACATGCTTGAGCCCACCACAGAAATTCCTTTTGCAGACATGGAATTAGTGGTATTATTGTTTCCAAACTGTGGCTGTGTTGAGACCATATGTTTTTCAGGTACCATTGTAGTTTCCTCATATGCAGCTTTGCACATGGGATTAGTAAGATGCAAGATGCCATGAATCCCAGAGCCTGCAGGATTTTCCTTGCAGTCAGCCTGGTGCAATTTGCTAGTGTTCTGAAGTATTGTATTAGTTGCCCCTGCTTCTCTGGCGTGAGGTAAGCCATCTGGGTGTTTGTGTCCAAATTGGCACCCAGGAAAATTATCTTCCGAGAGGGTATTAGCCTTGATTTCTTTTTGTTGACTGTGTATCCCAGAGATTTCAATAACATTATTACATAAGCCAGATGTTTCGGAAGAATATGCTTGCTGTCCGCTTGGATCAGGCAGTCGTCCAAATAGGGGTATATTTGTATCCCTTGAAGTCTGCAGTAGGCAATTACTGATGCCAGGCATTTCGTGAATACTCTGGGCAGTAGATAAGCCAAAGGGCAATGCAGAGAATTGATAATGGATTGAACCTGCAAGAAATCTGAGGTACCTTCTGCAATTTTGTCTGATTGGGACATGCAGGTATGCCTCCTTGAGGTCCAATGTTACCAGCCAAGACCCCTTGCCCAGCATGGGAAGAAGTTGCTGTAGAGTGAGCATCTTGAATTTTGGTACGAGTAGAAATGTGTTTAGGATGGATAGATCCAAAATAGGTCTCCAATCTTTTCCCTTCCTTGGCACCAGAAATAGCCTGGAATAAAAACCTTGACCTTTTTCGTGCATAGGTACCTCTTGAATAGCTTTCATGTTTATGAGATCTGAAATTTGTTTTTGTGCCTCTGCCCTTTGATTGTGTGGCAGGTTTGGCATGCCTCTCATTTTTGGAAAGGTGTGAAAATGGAATTTGTAGCCTCTGTTTATAATGTCCAGGATCCATTTGTCCTTTGTGACAACATGCCAATTTTTTGAAAATAATGCCAGCTTTCCTCCTAAGGGGGGCTGCCATTTGAAACCTGGTTGGCATGCGAAGGGGAAAGTCATTGGGTTTGCTTTCTGAAGGATTGTGAGTTGTCCTCACCACCTCTTTGTGTAGGAGCTTGCCATTGTCTGCCTCTATGATCCTTGGGATTGTCCTCTGCCCCTCGAAAGCCTGTATCTGCCTCTTTGGGGTCTGTCTGTGGCAGGAAAGGACCAGTTTTTGGAAGGCCAATTTCTACTAAAATGTGGGGGTTGAACCTGTAGAAATTCTTTCACAGTTTGCATTGATTTAGCCTTTTCCTCCATTTTCCTTAATACCTCCTCAGCATTAGCACCAAATAATACATCCTTTTGAAGAGGGGCGTCTAGTAATTTAGCTTTGACATGATCAGGCAAGGCTTGTTCCTTGAGCCAGGCATGCCTACGTATGACTGATCCTGTAACAGCAGCTCTACATGAGGCCTCTAGAGCATCAAAACCACATTGTAAGGTATGCTTACCCACTTGTTCTGCGCTATGCATCAAATCCTGCATCTCCTTCAAGTCTGGTTGTTCAGGTTGTGACATTTTACTCTTCAATTGTGATAACAAAAACTGTTGGTATTTTAGCATATGAAACTGACAGTTTAAGGCCCTCATGGATAAGGTAGCCGGGGTATATACCTTTTTTCCCCACCTTTCTAAGGATCTGGAATCTCTCTTGGAAGGTAATGGATTTTTGGCAATGGAGGCCTTAACTCCCTTGGGGCCCTGTGAGATGGTTTCTGGGTCAGCAGCATGGCTTTTGTAAAGAAATTGGTGTGAGTCAGGAACCCTGTAGTACCTGTCAGGCTTAACTGGAGCTGGAAGTAGAGAGTCCGGGTTAAGGCAGACCTCCGAGTAAACATCATCTAGGATGTCCAAGACAGGAGGTATAGCCAGAGGTCTATGTTGAGGTAACAAGAGAAATTCCCTGAGCCTTTTCTTGGAATCTGAATAATCCTGGCCTTCCCAGTGGAAATGTTCCCTTAAGGTATGCAAAGTTTCAAATGAGAAATCCTCAGGGGGGGATACAGAAGGGATGGACTCCTCCGCATCAGAGTCTTCAAAAGGGGAGTAAGAATGTTCCTCATCATCAGAGTGCTCTGAAATACTGGAGCCCTGATCAGAGGAGGGGGAATCTTCCTCCACTCTGGGCCTTTTGCCCGGTGGGGGCTGAGAACCTCTGATTGGAGTAATTAAATCCTCAGCCATTTTAAGCATCTGTTTCTTAGGCATGGGGCCTGGAGATGGGCCCTGTGTAGCTGGTCTCTTAGAGTGTATGGTTGCTTTAGACTTTGTGAATGCCTTGATGGAGAAAGAAGAGGAAGGTCTGAAGACACCTTGAGTGGATGTGGACCTGTCCACATTCTGAGTTTCAACGCCAAGAGTGGCTTCGGTATCTGTAGTCTGGGTGTGGGCCGAGGAGCCTGCGACCTCGGGCACAGGAGACACCGTCAAAGGAGTGTCGTCGGTAATCAGTAGGCGCCTCACTGAGAACCGGACCACGTGTAGTCGGCTTTGGCGTGGTGTCGGTAGAGGCCACGGGCCTCGTGTGTCGGTCCTTGTCTTTGCGTTTTTTAGACAAAACAGGAGTCAGAGTATCCGACGACATAGTATAGTTAAATGCTTTCCCAAAATAATGCTGGGCGAACTCCGCCCGACGCTTAATAGTGCGTTTGTTGAATGTAGCACAAAAGCGACAGACCGAGACGTCGTGGTCTGGGCCTAAACAAGGTATACAGAGGGAATGGAAATCCTTATGCGGTATTTGCTTCCCACAAGAAATACAATTATTAACTTTGTCTGACATCGGTCTGAGGCAAGAAAAGTTTCCCCAACGGGGTACTTAGCTTTTAAGAAGACTTCGGTATCCAAATTTCGTAATTTCAGGAGCTGGCCGACCGGCACTTGCGAACTGCTTCTGCTTCGGGCACCGCGCGGCAAGAAAGACTGGAGAAAATGGCGTCGGCTGGTTCCTTTATACCCCTGTCGCACTGACGTCAGGAAAGAAGCGACGACAACCGACGCCGGACCTAGACTTTGGAATTCAGCCGACCGAGGACCCGCCTGACGGCAGGAGAACCCATCTGTTATGACTGCAGCTGTATGCATGATGAACATCTTCTTTATCTGATGATGTTAATCTTCTTCCCATTCATCACTGATGGGACAGAATCCCAAGCTACCTGAGAAACCTGGATGGCCCTTATGGAAGAACATTCCTAAGCACCATTGAGCTAATGGCCGCTCTTCCCCTGGAGACCATATCCAACTTGTAATGTTTGATTAAAGTGTGAGGTTTAGCCCAAATGGCTGCTGCGCAAATGTCATCCATAGAGGCTCTGGAGTGAAAAGCAACAGAAGTTGCTACAGCTCTAGTTGAATGTGCTCTGATATTGTGAGGTTTAGGCTCATTTGTACGTGAATCTGAAAAAGCAGTACAATCTCTGAGCCACTTTGATAAAGTGACTTTTGAAATAGCATATCCCATTTTTGGACCAGAGAAGGGAATGAAAAGTTGGTCTGACCTGCAGACAGATTTAGTCCTAAGTAAAAATGTAGTTGCCTATGTATGTCCAATGAGTGTAGACAGTATCCTTTATTGGAATAGTTTGGGAAAACACTGGGAGTTCAATGGATTGGTTCACAGAGAAATCAGAAATCACTTTGGGGAGAAAAGATGGGTTAGTACGTAGTGATACTCTGTCTTTATGAAAATTAGGTACGGTCTCTTGATGCATAAGGCTTGTAATTCTGATATCCATCTAGCTGATGTGACAGCTACCAAAAATAGAGATTTCCATGATAGGAATTTGAGATCACATTTTGCAGCAGGCTCGAAAGGAGGTAAAAAGAGAGACTGTAGTACTAGGGAGAGATTCCATGCCTCTAACGGACGCCTGATTGGAGGTCTGCTATGAAACACTCCTTTGAGAAAAGTCTTACATAGGCAGGTGGAGATAAGTGGAGTGCCCTCTAATCCGTTATGAAAGTTGGAAATAGCTGTTAAGTGGACTCGCATGGTAGAAGCTGATGCTCCATTCTCAAAAAGCTCAGAAAGGTATTGGAGTATAACAGAGACCAGAGTTGAGAAGGGATCTAGCATCTGTTCTTTAGACCAAAGAGCAAACCTTTTCCATTTATCTCTGTAAAGTTTTCTGGTGGATGGCTTATGGTAGGCCACAATGATATCGCGAACAGGTGATGAAAGGGTTTCCTGCCTGGCGCCTAACGGAAGTGGAGAAACCAAGCTGTCAGCTTGAAAGTGGACAGATTTGGGAGAGTCAACCCTTGGGGGTGAGAAATTAAGTCTGGATGAGTTTCCAAGATCCATGGAGGTTGTAACAGGTGAGGCCGGAGGAAGGGGAACCACACTGGACAAGGCCAGAATGGGGCAATGAGGATCACCTTGCATCACAACCGAATTGCTTTCTTTAAAAATAGGGGTATCAAGGGAATTGGAGGATAAGCATAGATGAGACCTGTGGACCAATCGTGAGTCAGAGCATCTCTCGGGGACTCCCACTCTGGGGGAAAGAGGGCAAAAAAGCTGCATTTGTTGTTTGAAGGGGAGGCAAAGAGATCGCAGCAAGGCTGGCCCCATTGGCTGAAAATTTCTACCATCACCTTTGGATTGAGAGACCACTCATGTGGAAGGAGGATGCATCTGCTCAGCCTGTCCGCAATCATGTTGGAACTCCCCGGGATATGCATTGCTATAAGAAAGTGGTTGGAAGCTATAGACCAGTGCCAAATTCTCATGGCCTCTCAACACAGGGGGTAGGATTTGGTTCCTCCTTGCTTGTTTGTGTACCAGACTACTGACATATTGTCTGACTGAATTGCAATTGTTCCCGATGGAAGGAGTGGATGTAATGCCTGCAACTCCAACAGCACCGCTCTTAACTCCAGAACGCTGATGTGCAGGTTAGCCTCTAAGCTCGACCACGTGCCTTGGACTCTCTTTCCCTGAAAATGGCCCCCCCACCCTATCAGGGAAGCGTCCGTGGTCACCGTGACGTTGGGCTGAGGCGTCTGAAAGGGGCGACACCAAAATTATGCGTCCGGCCTCATCCACCAGAGGAGATCTTGTTTGCAAGAGTTGGTAATGAGGATCTGTTAGTTTAGGGGTGAAGATTTGTCAACCAATGGGACAATAGGAGCCATTGTAACAGTCTCATGTGTAATCTTGCCAAAGGAACTATCGGAATGGCTGCAGCCATGAACCCCAAAGCCAGGAGAACTTCTCTTTCTGACACCTTTCTTTGACAGAGTATCACCCGTACTTGCAATCTTAACCTCTGAAGCCTGTGAGCCGGTAGAGATAAAAGGCATGTTCGAGTATTGAAAACTGCCCCTATAAATTCCAACTGTTGGGTAGGTTGTAAATTGAATTTCTCCCAATGTACTGTGATGCTTAGGGACTCCACTAGTGAGAATGTGTAATGGAGGGCCATGGTCAGAAGACGCTTGGTGGGGGCGGAAAGGAGTCAATCGTCTAAATATGGAAACACCTGGAATCCTTGAAGTCTCAGATGAGCTGTCACCACTGCTAGACATTTTGTGAACACTCTGGGGGCTGCTGACAGACCGAATGGCAGGGCTCAGAACTGGTAATGACTGGCACCTAGCTGGAAGCGAAGGAGACTCCTGGAGCGTTTGTCCATTTTGATGTGATAATACTCATCCCGGAGGTCTATTGAGCACATCCAAACATCTTCCCGTAAAAAAGGGAGAATGGATTGAATAGTGACCATGCACAATTTGGGTTGAACCACTGATTTGTTTAAATGGCTGAGATCCAGATTCTGTCTATAGTCCCCGGTCTTTTTTGGCACCAAAAAGAATCTTGAGTAAAAACCGGATCCGCATTGGTCTGGAGGGACTGGTTGGATGACACTTTTTTGACACAGCTTTCTTATCTCTGAAGTCGCTTCTTCCCTTTGATTGGGTGAAACATCGGGACGGTTCTTTGTAGGTTTTGGACAGGAGGTTAGAGGGATGTAGTAGCCTATAGAGATTATTCTCTGCACCAATCGATCTTTTGTAAATAGAGCGCCAGGCAGTTTGGTGCAGAGAAAAATGAGCCCAACTGCTTCCAGAGGAAAGCAATCGGGCAACGCTTCAGGAGAGTTGTTAAGACCGCCCAGAGAAAGAATCCCTGGAGTCTTGGTTTTGGGGACCCCCTCTGCCTCTAAAGGGGCATTTTCCACCACTGGAACCCCCTCTGCCTCTAGGGGAATCCACTCCATGTGCATCACAGAAAGGACCTTGAGATTTCTTGTGTTATATTTTTCCACTCCTCTGATTCCTGGAAAAAGAACGTTGGGGCTTGGAAAAATGTAGGCCAATGGCAGACAAGGTCTTTCCATTCTGTTCGCACCTGGCCGATGTGTCTTTTACTTTAGAAACAAATAAGGTTCAACAGGGGCGTTCAAAGAGGAGGACTTGGAGTACGCAAGGTCACAGATGCACATCCAGGCATGACGCCTCATGACTATGCCTGCACCCGCAGCTCTAGCCGCTCCTTCGGTTGCGTGGGAGAGCAACCTCATGGACGAATTGGAGAGAGATTAAAGGGTGGCAAGTTGAGAGGCAACCTCGTCTCGTGCCCTGCCAGAAACT
The DNA here is from genome assembly GCF_019279795.1 of Protopterus annectens. Lineage (NCBI taxonomy): Eukaryota > Metazoa > Chordata > Ceratodontiformes > Protopteridae > Protopterus > Protopterus annectens. Next base: position 1,306,913,918 of record NC_056744.1, read on the forward strand.
TGACCAGTGAGGGCTCCAGGACGTTCGGTAATCAGATCTCTTTGGAGCCTCGTGAAATATAGCAAGTAGTTCAGGGACCTGACAGCAAAGATCGTTGAAGCAAAAACTCGCTTACCCAGTCTGTCCACAGCCCAGGACTTTCTGTTGGGCGGGTGATCAGTAGGACTTTCTTCCGCTAGATCCTTTTCAGTGGCCGCCGCCACCACCATAGCATCAACTGGCAAAACTTTGGACCAGTGGGGAAAGAATCTTACCTGGTCTCTGGGGAATGGCCTCAATAGAGTCACGCACATTGCACGACGAGCTAGACTAACTCATTGGCAGGTGGGGTCACCCAAGAGGTAGAAGGCCGAGAACAAAAAGCCTGCAGGAAGACGGACTCCTCTGAGGAAGGGTCAGAGGGCTTCCAGCAACCCCTCTGTTTCAATATTTCCAGGATGTCTCCGAAGGAGACATCAGGGGGTGACCGTGGGGACCCCTTCCCCATCATCGTAGTCCATATCCTCTGTCAAAGACTCTTCAGGAGAGTCGATGTGTTTCCTCTTACACGCCTTCTTCCGAGGAGGTTCCTCAGTGGGGATATCTGAGGAAGACTCGGAAGGATGGGTACCCTGAACTGGGGTTTCCTGAGGCTTCTGCTCTCGGTGTCCTGGGGAGGTGGCCCGTGGTAGCTGTAGCTCAGAGGGAAGCAGGGTGAAGTTCCGACGTTGGAGCGCTTCCTGAAGCAAGCACCCTTTCCATCACCCAGAAAGCAGGCCCGCCCGAAGAGGAATGGGAGCCCGGAACAGAGTAGGACAACTTCGGAACCAGGGTCACACCCCGCTCCATTACACCCACTCCCGGGGATGGAGCCACAAGCAAGATCGGTGCAGACGTTATCCCCAGATCCGAGGAAGGAACTGATAAAACACTCAGAACTATGCTCTGGACCGGGGATTCCGCCCCTCCCCAACCATGAGTCTGAGGAAAGGACGGTTCCAATGGAACCAAAACCCAAAGGGGTGGCCTCGAAGCCTCAGTGAGTCACTGTCGGTGCCGAGGAACGGGTTTCCATAATGGACGTCGAAGCAATGGGCTTCGGAACCAATGGATCTGAAGGAGGAATATATGTGGGAGTCCTGGAAGCGATAGACCCCAAACCCCAAAGGGGGGTGAGTCTTAGGAACATTTGTTATCCCTCTGTCAACAGCTGATCCAACAGGCGCACCACATCGAATTCGGAAAGACTTCTGGTGAACCTCATGGACACTCCTGAAGAGGAGTCTGGTCAGTCCAGAAAGGGGGCTGTATGTCTGACCTAGGAATGGATCCAATGAAGGGGAATATTGGGTCCGTGGTGTTTGAGCCAGTGGCACCATAGTCTCTAACTTGGAGACGGGTAGTAAAGGAATCAGTGGCGCAGAAAATGGACTCTGTGCCTAGGAGGCACTCGGAGTCAAAGTTATCGGTTCCAAAAGAACTGCGTGGGTCAAAACTGATTTTGGTGTGGGAAAAGGCGAAGTCGGTGCCGTAGCTATTGTGGAAGGTAAGGTCGGAGCCGTAGCTGACATGGAAGGCAGGGTCGGTGCCGAAGGTAGCGCAGATGTCAAAAATTCTGTAATGTTGATGACTTCGGTCAAAGTGGCCAATGGAGCAGAGCTCGGAACAGAAGCAGTAGTCATAGACGGAGCCAATGAAGCAATCCTATGCTCCGATGAAGATTTGTGGGCCTTATGTTTGTCAGACTTGCCCTTATCACCAGCTGGTGAAGAGGGATCCGAATGGGGACGTTTCATGTCCTTCATTGGAGGGGTTGAGACCTCAGACACAGAAAGGGCCTCTGAGAAAGGAGAAACTAATAGGTCTTTCAAAATCAGTATGCGTTTCCTTTCATTCAGCGTCAGTTGACTAAAACTTAGACAAATCTGGCAAGGAGGTTTAAAAAAAGAGGAGAGAAACCCCCAGACAATAAACACAGTCATCGTGTGAGTCACTGTTAGGGAGTTTGCCATTGCAAGAGGTGCAATGTTTAAACCCCGATGTCCCTTTTTTGTCAGACATTTCCATACACACAAAATACACACTACTAGTACCTAAAAAGAAAGAAAGAAGAAATAGAAGATGCCAACAATGGTATCAAGTGATACCACAAGGGTAAGGAGAGGGAGTACCAACGATGGTATAAGAAATTCCAAATGGGTAGAGCTAGATAAAATAAGGGTAAAAGAGTGAGAATAGGAAAAAAAAGTTAAAAAATACGCAATTATCAATAAAATAGAACACTTAGCTGGAGAGCTCGGTGAAAAGCTTCTATATGGCTGCGCAGCAAACGAGATCTGCGGTAACAGGGAGAAAAGCATTATGGGTAGCAGCTTAGCTCGAGAGATTTTGGTTTACGCTAGCTTCGTATTAGGCCACCACGGTTCCTTTGGGGGCTCGGAACTGAATCCATCAGTGATGAATGGGAAAAAGATTAACATCATCAGATTTTTTTAGTTTTCTGGCAAATAACTGAAGACTGAAGTCACTAAATGTCAGACATTTGAGTTTCACACTTCATATACTTCAGAAAATGCATGCTAATGCTAAAATGGTTATTCTAACAAGTTTTTTTTTACGTTTATAACAGCAATACTTAACTTTCCCTGATTTTGGTCTTTCTCTACCCCACTATTTTTGGTTTTGTCCAGAATTCTTGGGCTAAGAGATTGAGAGGCATGGTCATCAGACTAAGACCACCTAATGCTTTGTGTGGCCTGCCTGTTGATATCTGATGTGCCAACCCTGCAGCTGCAAACTGCCAGGAAAACTGACCTTCCCCACTTTAAAATCCCCTGTCTCTTTCATCACCTATACCTTTCATAGTACAAGGATTTACAGTACAGAATAGTTGTGTAAAATCTTATCATAACCATAGATGTCCTTCTCTTCCCTCTCTTAAGACTGTCTGGCCTTCAAGTTCTGAGGTCTGTGTGTGCAGATGTCACATTTAAGGTCCCTGGTTTATGGCCCTACATGTGACGTCACACGCAACTACAGCAACCAGGCTTCAGCTTTTGCATAGGTACCGACGTCAGGTCGCCTGAGGTGGGAAATCCCACAGTAAGAATACTGCAACATAGGAATAGAAGGCCATCTACTGTTTCTATAATCCGTGTAGGCACATGAACAGACCTACATGGTCTACTGTGAAGCTGGGACATCCTTACATGTTCTCAAGAGGATTTGAAGCATTAGTGCAGGATAGTGCAGAGTGGCTAACTAGATTTTATTTCAGCAGAGTCACATTCAGCAAATATGTCTAAGTACTCTAGTCTGAATGGAGAGATAAGGGTCTGAATGGAGAACTGATAAAGGGTCTAAATAGATAGATGATATCAGCAAGCAAAGGAGAGTAGTACTGAATTCATCCTTAAGTCTTAGTGAGTACCTTCACGAGGTGGACTCTGTTTTTAGAAAATATCACCAGGATGACACTGATATATACACTGTACTTTATATAGCATGTATTATGGACAGAAGTAGGTTAAAAAATAGGCACCTGGGTGCACAAGTCCCAAGAAAAAAAGTGCCCAATCCTGGTAGATGTACTGGTGTAAGGTTCAGAAAAGTTGACAGTGTAGAATCCTCAAGACATGGAAACATTCCTACAATGGAGTTAGGCCAGGTTCAGAGGGAGGACGCCCCCCCTGTTGTAAATGGAAGTAGTACTCCACAAAAACTCCCAGGCCAAAAGAAGAGCCAGAAAGATGATGTGTGGACTATTGAGGATAAAATAGAAATTATGTATTGTTACTGTTATGCACTTAGCACAGAACTTCTGGAAAGAAGATGTACAAAAAGATTGAGAGAGAAATTAGCAGAAAGAAAAATACTTGCACAAGAAAAACTGTCAAAAGCTTCAAATGGAAATTCATGTTCATTAACACAACAGACTCATGAGAAACATTATATAGACCAAGAAACCTTGGGCAGTTTGGAAAAAGAAGTGACTTAGGAAGTGTGAAAATGTAAAGAACAAAATCTAGAGATTTTTGAGAGGTATAAAAAAGAAATATGAACATGGGAAAGAAAAAGAAAGATCTGTTACTGTACAAAATGTATGCAAAGGAGAAAGCCAAATTAATCAATACAAAAAAGCATCTCCAAAGATATTCACAAAAGAATACAGGCAAAGATATCCAGATATGGAAAATTTCACAATATAAAAATAAGATCTCAAAGAGAAGATTAGTAAAGTGGAAGTTAAAAAAAAAAAAAAACAGAAGCTGAAGTTACAGAAAACCTACGAAGTGAAGGATTTAGTGTAGAAAGTTTTACACAGGCTATGTCACAGCATGATGGAACAATGAGTCCCCCAAGTAAGGGGAAACAGGAGGAGCAAGAGACATCTAAAGAAGAACTACGGGCATGGGAAAGATAAGGAGATTTAATATGGAGCAATACTGATACAAACGAGAAAGCAAAACTAATTAATACGAAAAAAGCAGCACCAAAAATATTTGAAGAGAAATACAGTTAAAGGCATCTAGATTTGGAACATTTCACAATACAAAAAATAAGAAAACAAAGGGGGGGTGTAGAAAACAGGATTAGTGATGGAGAAATTAAAAAATAGAAACTTAAGTTACGGATTTCCTGTGAAGTGAAGGATTTAGTGTAGAAAATCTAGCTCTGATGACAACACTGCATGATACAATAATGAATCCCGAAATTAAGGAGAAACCAATGGAGCAAGAAGCATCTGATTAGTTGCCACATGAAGATACTTTGGAGCCTTCAGTAAAGAAACCATTACAAAAGTTCAGTTGGATTTGCACAGCAAGGGAAGGAACAGGAAACTGGCAACTCTGATGCATTCAATGTTGTACAGTGATAGGCCAGTGAGTTCCCATACAAAAGAGCACTACATGACACAGGATGAAGCTGAAGAGAATATGGCACATGAAGATGCTCTGGAACTTTCTGTACAATGCCCACAGGAAACGGAGAACAGAGAAAGTGCCCTAAGTTTAGAAGAAAATGATCCAAGGAAAGAGCTGCTTGATTTAATAGAGATGGATAGATATATTGAGATCAATTAAATAAATAGACTACAGAAGGTCAGTAAGACACAAAATGTTAGAGTTATGATAAAATAAATACAGTAATAAATACTGTCCATAGAAATTCATGTGATTTAACATAAGTAAATAGGATATGCTACTCTGCAGCTAAATTAATAACAGATAAAAGTCTTACCACAATAACACAGGGCACCAAGGGAAAGGAAGGGGAGAAATCAAATGCCACCATGGAAGTATCGAACAGAAAAAACTATAAAGCAATTAAGACAAGACGTGTAGCTGTTAATAGAAAGAGGAAATAGATCAACAAAAATACTCGGAAAAATAGATGTTATAAAAGCAACGCGCAGTATCAGAGCTGACCAGGATGTATAGTACACTCCTGCAAATAATAAATTAAAAATATCAGCATAGACAGAAAAACCTAGAATATATGAAGACAAATATAAAGGAAAAACTACAAAACAAGCAATTTATTGATGACCCAAAAAAGTTTTATAGAGAACTGGGAAACAAGGCAAAAGGAACAGAAACACTTCCAAAAAAAAAAAAAGAAGAAATATACACATTTTTAGATGAATACCTATGAAAATCCTGTAGAACATAAAGATGCTGAATGGATAGATAAAAGAAAGAATAAGAAGTTCAAATGTACAGGGTATGAAATGGGATAAGTAACAGCCAGAGAAATTGACACAAAATTAAGAAAAGCTCCTAAATGGAAAATCCCCAGGCCCAGATGAGGTACCTAACTTCTGACTAAAAGTATTAACATCTTTACATGCAGATTTAGCAAAGAATAAGAACTATTTATACGTACACCCTGAACAGATGCCAACCTGGTTAACACCAGGAAAAATGATACTCTTCTTTAAGAGTGAACCTACAAGCTGTCCTAAAAACTACAGACCAATAACTTGCCTTCTGACCATGTATAAACTATACATTGGAATTGATGCCTTCAGACTTGATGGTCATTTAGAAGAAAATTCAATCATGGCAATAGAACAAAAGGATAATAAAAGAAAGTCATTTGGAACAAAGGATCATTTGCTGTTACAGTCATAATGGTGAATTGTAAAAAGGGGAAGAATATAAATATGGCATGGACACACTATAAAAAAAGCATTTGACAACATCCCACAATCATGGATAAAAGAGTACTTACAAATGTATAACATACACCCTACAATGATCTATTACATTACAGTGACCTTGAAACAGTGACAAACCACATTGCAGCTAAGCCATGATAAAGAACAAATTATTATCCCAGGGATAAAAATTCAAAAGGTGATATTTCAGGCTGTCCGTCACCGCAGCTCTTCTGTCTTTCCCTTAACCCATTAAGCTGCCCACTTACATTAGGTCATGGCTAAAATTTGGCTCATAGAAAACAGCAAAGTGTAAAGACTTTTCTTTTTGTAGATGATTTAAAACTGTATAGTTCATCAGATGAGGAACTGAAAGCACAACTGCAAATGGTCAAAACTTTCTCAGATGACATAAGAATGTCATTTGATCTTAATAAATCACCAAGGAAATATCAGTCTTGGACAGAAATGTGATACAAAAGAACTTGAACAATAGGGAGTATATAAACATTAGGGAACTGAAGGACCAACAATAAAACGTGAACAAGTGTGAATAAAATTTAGTAAGGAATATTTTAGGCTAAAATTAATACTGAAAACAGCCATGACATCTAGGAACAAAGTCCCAGCTATAAACCAATTTACTCTTCCTGTTCTAACTTACAGTTTTAGGGTGACTGACAAAAGGTACTAGATCAGTTTGGCAGGAAAACATGAAAAATGCTTCAGGTTTATCAAATGATTTATAAAAATGAGTGTATACCAAGATTATATATTCCTCATTCTGAAGAAGGTATGGGCCTCCTCAAATCTGATTACATGTACAGATCTGCAATCATAGGACACCATACATATCTGCTGACCTCACAAAATCCAAATATAGTGCAAGTTTTAAAACATGAGGAGAACAAGCCTAAGATGACATCCCTGTTTAGTTTAGCAGAAGCATACTGGTGTTGAGCGGTAATGGAAATCAAACCAGAAGTAGATAGAAAACAGGCAGCAAAATCCAAAGACCAGATGAGAAGGCAAGAAATGCTGAAAATGCATAAATAAAGTTGCAAGTGCAGAAAACTCCTGGAACAACCTCATGTCGAACAGGCTCTAACAGTAATGGTTAAGGAGAGGTGAACTTGGTCAAAAGATGAAAGGTTAATATTGGCGACCCAGGGTAGTGGGCTATGTGCATGTTAGTTTAAAAAGTCCATCGAACAAGGTGAATAAAGAGAAAATCCAGGTTTTGTAAAGCAGAACTGGAAACAGTCACACATCTTGTTGCTGGTTGTGACATACTAATGGCAGTAGCCTGTACACTGAAAAGCAAAACAATGTGGCAGGACTGCTGCAGTCTGCATTGGAAATTGTTCAAATATTATAATACTGAAGTAGGTGAGAAGCATTGGAAACATAAGCCACAAAGCATTACAGAAAATGATGAAGTTAATATCATATGGGATTCATCCATTACCACCAGTTCAAAAAATAGATGCAAAAAACCAAATATAGTGATTACTGAAACTACTACACCAAATGATTGCAATGCCTTATTTACACAGAGATACAGTCATAAGATACCAGGAACTGCAATCAGAAACGACGGCAACGTGGAAGAAGAATACCCAAACAATTCTAATAGTAGTAGGAGCAATGGGTCTCAAAACAGAATTTACAGTCGTATTTAGATGTGATACCGATACATGAAACTCCATTTGAATTGCAGGATTCAATTCTGGGCACACTCCGGGTGTTGCGAACAGCAATTTTGGCTAACATCAAAGACTGAAATACTACTAATCTCAACAACTTTAATCATACTTTGACTTAGGAATGGGGTCCATTCTCATCATAGTACTAGAAACTCAAAACACTTGGAAAAATTATTGTGATAGTTAATGTATTTTCAGAGATTTTTAGTTCTCATACTAAGAAACTTCCAATTTTGTCACTGAATCTTCCCCAGCACTTAGAATGCAGACGGTTCCTTTTTATAGTTGGCAAACAGACCATCCCCCCACCAACTCTACAATAAAAAGTAGATTTTTTTCATGCATGTACAAAACCAATTTTTTAACAAGAATCAAAGTTTTACTTCCTTGATCTGTTTTATTTTATTTTACATTTGGTTACCAGGAAAGTCCGACTGGACAAAAGTTTTTCAGCGGAGGCCCAGGGAGAAAACCTCCACATACAGCATACATTAACAAGTACAAATACATGGCAAATGAATAACACAAAGATTTTCATTCATGAAAAACTAGGATAAAAACACAGGACTGTACATCAACCAGAAGTAATGTCCACTTATAACATAGATTAACAAGTACAGCTTCATAAGTACAGAAAAACACTATACATTTAAATCAAGGCTAAAACTATGACAGTAACAGTTAAATGTCAAGCAAAATCAATGAAACTCTTTAATCTGTTTATCCAAAAATAACATTCACATATGATCTGGTCATGACACAATAAATGTATACACAAGTCTCTCTATTTAGAAGAGGTGTTAGGTGATGAGAGTAGGAGAGAAGTATGAGGAGAGAGACTAGCAAGATAGAGAGAAGTCAACAGTCAGAGAATGGGGAAGGAGGGTTAATCCTGGGTGAGCAATAGTCAGAAAATGATGGAGGAAGGTTAATCCTGGGTGAGCAGTGTTGGAAATACATTAGCCTGTGCAGTCACAGTTGCAAATCCATTTTGCTTGTAGGTATGTTTTTAGTGATTTTTTTAAACTGAGCCACAGATAGATGTGGCTGCTATATTAGTGGGTAAGCTGTTCCATTTTTTGCTACACAATTTGAATATAGGGATGCTCCTGCAGAGTTACTGGTTTTAGTGACTTGAAGGAGAGGTTTACTGCTGGAGCGTAGGACCCTAGTACTGCAACAGGTCTGTATTAGATTTTGTATTGCAGGTGTTTTATCAGGGTAGAACAGAATCTTATAGGTTAGTAAGAGTTTTTGTAAAGGAGAAGATGAGGAAGTTCAAGCCAGTTGAGTTGTTAAGGGCTGAGCAATGGTGTGCTTGATGTGGGCTATTGGTGGCTAATTTTGCAATTTTTTTATAGCAGTTTAGTTAAATCAGACTAGGATTGGTGAGGATAGGGGAGGCATACAGAAGTGAAGAAATGATATGTGTTTGTGCTATTTTAGTCCTGGTGTTGTTTGTGAGGAATTGTTTATTTTTGTATAGTGCCGACAATTTTTTGTGTACTTTCTTTATGGTGAGTGAAATGTGGATGTCAAATTTCATGTTGTAGTCTATCTCTGCTCCTAGAAGTTTGGTGTGACTGACAGGAGAGAGAGTTGTTTTCTTATTAGAAATGATAGTAATGGAGGTGAGGGGGTGGAGTGATTGCTAGGGTGGAATATGCGAAGTTTGGTTTTACTGGGGTTGAGTATTAGCTGAGAGTTGGAAAGCCATTCTTCTACAGAAAGGAAAGAGGTTTGTTTAGTAACTGTAGTTCTTGGAAAGAGGGTGAGGAACAGATTAGTGTCGAGTCATCCGCATATTGGATGACTGAGGCATGTAGAAAAGAGGAATGAAGGTTGTTAGTGAAGATGGAGAAAAGTAAAGGACCAAAGATGGAACCCTGAGGAACACCCAGTGTTACTGGTAGTAAAGGGGAGAATTCTTGCCTCCACTGTACTGCTTGCTGTCTACCTGTTAAAAGCTTTGAAACCAGGTTATGGTAGGTTTACTGAGATTCAGTTCTGAGGGAGAATTAATGAGTTTGCTGTGGTTAACCATATCAAATGCCTTACAGAGGTCAAAGACAGCCGAGACATAGTTGCCATTATTTCTGTGGTTGTTTACTGTGTGAGTGAAAGACAAAAGGCTGTTGTGGTGCTGTGATGTGGCTTGAAGCTACGTTGAGTGTCTGTAGGAAGGTTACTGATGGTGAGGTATTCCATGAGTTGAGAGCGTATACACCTTTCCAGTACTTTGGACAGAGGTGATAGTATAGCTATAGGCCGACAGCTGGTTAACTCTTTATAGTTATCCCCTTTGTGCAGTGGTAAAATGTGAGAAATCTTCCAAATCGTTGGGACTAGATTTTCAGTTATTGAACGGTTGATAAGTATGGAGACAGGATATGCAATGGCATCAGTGGCTATTTTCAAAAATTCAGCTGGAAGTTTATCAGCCGCTAGGGTGGTGGGTTTTAGTTTCTTAATCATGTCAATAGAGACAGGATGGAAGCTAAAGCCATTGTTTGCTGCTTGGTAGTTTGGAGATGGGTTGGAGGATAAACAGTTTTGAGAGTTGGCAAAGGCCAGTATGGACTCAATGAAGAATTTGTTGAAGATGGTGGGAACATTGAATGAGGTATCAGTTAAGGTTGGGGGGGTACCAGCTTTTCCAGGAAGGAGGATGTTTTTATCAGCTGTCCAGAATTTTTTGTGGTTATTTTGACATTTAGTTTGTATATTGTGGTAGTGGGTAATTTTGTCTATTTTCACACATTTCTTTGACTTGTTACGGAGTTCCAGGTATGTCTGTTTATCTGTATGGGACCCAGTTTTGTGCCAGTGATCCCAGTTTTGTTTTTCCTGTTTTGACAGGAACTAATTACTCACATCTGCTGATCTCCTTATTTAACGCACAGGGGCAATCTGCAAAGAAATGACTGTGAAAGTGTATTAAGCAGAGAGAGCAGTTAACTGTAAACAACTGACACATCCATTTGGACTACACTATAACAGGGCATGCACTGGCTAGTGATGACCAATTGATTGCAGAGGTAAGAAGTCATGACAATTAACAGCATGATGTCTCATTTTGAAGTTTCCTTTTCAAGTCATTCTAACGGGAAGAAGTAGGCTAATTACGTTACTAGTACATTTAATGGGCCTAACTCTGTAGCGGACCTGAACATGAACTTTAAAATCAGTTTATGACCAATTAAAAAAATAAATAAAAGGTTTAAAACCAAGTTATCTTTGCGGCCTTTTCTGATGGTGCTAAAGTTAACTCAGGATGCACAAAGTAATGGGTTAAGAGGTTAACTCCAGTCACCAAATTCTTTGCTAGCCCCGTAATCACTTTTTCCTGTCCAGTGTTATCTACAAGTCATTATTTTCACTCTTTCCTATCCCAGTTGCATCACTCTCCTGTTGTCCATCTGTCCCTGCCAGTTGCCTCCTTCTCTGTGATGCTTCAGATTCATAGGAAGTTACTAGGCTATTGGCTCTGAGGCTTCTACAAGCCTCGCCAAGATTTTACCCCATGTTCCAAGAAGTCAGCACCCTGCAAGCCTTACCTACTGCTGTCCTCTCCTGGCACACTCATTGTCCGGCTCCCTATATTTGCCTCTAGATGTTGGTCTCTACCCCCATCACTCTTCCACTTATTTACTTCATCTTCTGTTCTGGGCCCACAATGACACCCTGATTTGGCCTCTTGCCCTCACAGTCTGCCCAACTCCTCTATTACTTTCCAATTGTTCTGTGTCCTGACTGTTCTTATCTAAGTAACTGCTTCCAATCCCCCTCCCTCCACGTCCTGGTTCTTAACTTCTCTTATCCACCTTACACTACCCATTCCCTGCTGACTTTCTGCAGCCTATGTTCACCTCAACTTCCTGACTCCTTACCTTCCATCTTAAACCCCTTTCCCTGCAATCATCATCTTGAGCTCAATCACCTCCCAATCTTCTCCTAATATTGTATATTCTCTACATCCTGGTGTCTACAAAACCCTTAACCACACTGCTAGCTTAGGCCTGTCACAATGTATCCACCTATTCCCTTCTCGTACTTCTTACCACACAGTTCGATCTTCTCAATTTATAGCTTATCTGTGTAATACAGTAATAACACCGGACATTGTACCTCATTATATACTCACAAAATGTTCCTTCGTGAACAATAAACATCCAAACAATAAACTTGCAATGCTTCTTCAATCACAAACATTATCTCAGGATAATTAATTGCTGCATTAAAAATGGTGACAGCTGTGAGTGTTGGTATAAGCAGCTAGTCAGTGTGAACAAGTCAGGGATATCAGTACAGCTGACGTTTAATTAGAAAAAATGAAGTGCACAACAGGAATAGGATGTGAAGGTGGTAAGGAAAGTCTGGAGACAAAATGAAATTTTGCACTACTCCATTTTAATGATGAGATACACTATTCTTCTCCCCCAACTTAATGTCACATCCAAGCATTAGAATTACATAAATACAATTTATTATTCTATCTTAACCCTTCCCTTCAAAAGAATGATAAATTGGACTAATCCATTAAACAGAATATAAAATCAAAAGTTCATGCAGTTAGGCCCTTGGAGGAGGTGGAAAAAGCAACAGCTGAACAGTACAGGTGCAGAAAGAAAAATTGCATGTCTTTTCCCATGAACCACAAAATTACTTCTATGCTGTCATCTCTCAAGTTCCAGTGAAACCACTGTAACAGTAAGGGCAAACCAGAAAACCTAAAACAGACCCAAAATAGCGTTTAGTGGACTTTGCCTTGAATTTTTCCCATCAGCTATTCCACTAACCACTCATTCAAAAGCTACTGCAGTCATTCAAATACATATTCATGCACAATTTTGTAAATTCTCCAAACAACTTTTCAAATTCATATCTTTAACAACCACAGCTGTAATGGCCACAAATTCTGTTTGACTACTTTTAATTGTTAATCAGTACCTATTTCAGAATCTGTTCCTGGCAGCACTATCAGCATAAAGTAGCCAAATAATTCCAGACCACAGTCAACCTTTTAAATAAATGCTGTCACAGATATCAGCTTACTCGGTGCTTTTCTTTTTCTATCCTCAGCTACAACCGTGCTGCTACAAAATGAAACAGCCTATTCAGATGCCTCCACTGACCTAGCAGTACTGTTGCTCATAGTTTCACCCTTATTACTTTTTGCATTCTCTATTGTTAAACAGACAACTTCTTATATTAAATAAGCAGTATAATATGGGCAGCATGATGATCAGGCATTCTGTCTTACAGCTCCAGTGTCCATGATTCTGTCCTGATCACTGCTCTGCCTGTGTGCAGTTGGTACTTTGGTTTCTATAGTTTTCAGTGGTTGACTGGCTCCTCTAAAGTATTGAAGTATGAGTTGGTCATTGCTGCTAAGGATCTGTAGTGGCAAGCTAATTAATGTATATATAAAACTAGCAACCAACCAAGGACTCAGGATGCAGCTGGCTAAACACAAAGCCAGTACATCCACAAAGAAGAAAAAACAGCTTACCTGGTGTAGGAAAATAAACTAATACTCACAGCAGAAAAAAGATACAGGTTTCAAGGGAACAATCATTTAACCTCTTGCTCACATTAGCCTTTAGTTCAAGTATCCACCTAATCTCTGTGCATTCAATCTTATTACAAATGTCACCACCCCTACTTCCATTTAACAGTTCTAAAACAAAAAACTTAAAACAGTGCAAGGTATCATTTTGTAAAACATGTCTACAAAGGGCATGCTTTTTGTCATGTCTGTTTATATCACAAAGGTGCTCACATATTTATATAGGTATATAAACAACACATGTTGTTTTTAGAGTATTACGTTTTATTTTCTTCTTTCTGGATAATTAATGTACATCTTTTTATCATATTTGTATAAAGAATAGTTGCGTAAAACCTTACTATAACCATAGATGTCATTCTTTTCTATATGTTTCAGTATTCATAACATGGGGAAATCTGCTGCAGGCTGCCCCGAACGTCTGGCTAGTATACAAAAGTCTAAAGCTACTGTAAGGTGCGTGCAACGTTGCACATAGGATTCCCTACCAACGTCAGTCATAAAGTGATGTCTGGTATATAGCAGACGTCGGCACGTACCAGCCTCAGAACTGAATACTTCAGGAAGCATATCAACCTAAGATAAACTTAGAAAGCACACATCCAGGAAACAAGCAAGCAGCACCAGAGGGATAGAATACTGCAACATATAGGATGACGACTTCTATAGTTATGGTATGATTTTATATAACTATTTTATATCCTTCTATTCATATGTTGCAGTATTCATAACATGAGGGGGAATACCAAAACTGATGCAGAAGAAAGAGTGGGAGGGGGGCAGTAGCCCTCTCTACAAAGCCCTGAAGGAAAGCCTTGACAAAACCAGCTCTAGATCTAGATGTACCATCCAACTAGTAATGTTTTGTGAATGTAGACAGAAGACCAAGTGGCCGCTTCTAAGATGGAATAAGTATTCAGACACTTGAAAAAAAAAACCTGAAGAAGACATAGCTCCAGTGGAATGAGCTTTAACTGGAGAAGCAAGGGTTTTTCCATGAGCCACATAACAAAAGGAAACGACCTTAGATATCCAGGAGGAAACTGTCAGCATGGAAACAGATCTGCCTAGAGCCCCGGGATGGCAGGAAACAAAGTGACAGTCAGATTTTCTAAAGGACTTGGTTTTATCCAAATAAAACCAGAGTTGTCTATGCACATTCAAGGTGTGCAAGATTCCCCACTAGAAGATTGTGGAGAGGGAAGAATGTGGGGCAGGTAAATGGACTGATTAACTGACAACTCATTCACCACCTTAGGCATGAAGGGGGGATTAGTTCATAGGGAAACCCTATTCTTGTGAAAAACAGTAAAGGGAGAAAAAGCCATAAGGGGCCTGAAGTTCTAAAACTCTTCTGGCTGAAGTGATAGCGAAAAGAAGCACTGTCTTTCAAGTGCAATGTTGAAGGGAAAACAAAACTGCTAGATCAAAGGGAGGCAATGTAAGTCTTTCCAAAACAAAGTTTAAATCCCAAAGAGGCGGCACTTGTTTCCTTGGTGCTCTGATAAGAAGGACGCCTTTCAAGAAAAGTTTTGACTTCCAACCTAGAAGCCAAAGGAGGGGTCACAGGCAGACGGGCAGAAATGCCTGAAAGTGAGCTTTTACTGAAGAGTATGATAACCCAAGTCTTCAGTAATTCACAAAAGATAAGACAAAACCACTGTAACATCCACAGACAATGGTTGTAGATTTCTGGAAAGACACAAGACGGAAAGCCTCTTCCATTTGGAAATGCAGGATTTTCTGGCCTCCTGCAGAACTTGTAGCATGTCCTCAGAAAATAGGTGTCTACTAAAAGGGGTCAAAACCCTGTCAACCACAGTGTCATCTGAAGGGTTGACATTTGTGGATGCACTGGCGATTCCTTGTCCTGTGTGAGTAGATCCATCTTGTGAGGAAACGTATGATGATTGCCCTTGGCTAAATGCAGAAGGGGGAACCAATGCTGTCTTGGCCAAAAGGGAGTCACCAGCAAGATTTTTGGTTGGTCCTGTTGAATTTTCAACAGAACTTTCTGAAGGAGGGGGAAGGGGGGATTAATACAGGGGTGCCCATCTTCCATGCCTGAGGATAGGGATCCCTGGCACAAAACTTTGGAAGTTGTCTGTTCATAGAAGAGTCAAACAGATCTACTTGAGGAGTACTCCACCGGAGGGTAATGTCAAAAAAAAGGTCTACTTCACTTGATCTAAATTTCATTTGACTGACACCCATTTGACCAAAACCCAATTGACCTAAATTTCATTTAACCTAAAACTCATTTAACAGACACCCATTTCACTGACAAGTAAGACACACACTTGTTGTGGGTTGTCCTTCACCTGTGACTTGTTTGTGATAAAAAGAATTACTGTAACTTATAGTGCTGACTGTTATAATTCCAATAATCATGTAGAAAATGTTGCTGTACTGTTTCTAAGTGTGGGTTTTTTATTTATATTTTTATGGGAAGTATTTAAAGTAATTTGGCGCATGTTTTGTGTGTTCCCAGAAGTAGTGGCAGCGTGTAGAGTACTCTTGTTCGTGTCTTTCGGCTTTTCCCGGTTAGGGGTCACCACAGCGGAACTCCGGTCCGCTAATGATTGGTAGTTGATTTTTATGTGCAGAGTTACCAGCCCTGACGCACAACCTTCAACGAAGGCATGCCCATTCACGCATGTCTCCACGCAGAAGACGCTCTGAGAATCGAACAGGACAGCGTCTTACTGTGAGGCGACAACGAATACTCTAAGGCATGTTAAAGGTATATGCCCTTTCCCCACAGTAGTACGATCCTGGAGTTAGTATATATAATTTGAGGGGTGTGGGGGGATAGCCCCCCCCACCTAGTTTGGTTGTACATTGTCCTGTTTCTGTTAAGAGGGATAGTAAGTAGTTTTTAAGTTCTGGAAAGGGTTAGTTATTGGTGTTCTAAGTGTGCTTGTCTATGGTTTAAGATTTGGTACAAGCTGTCGGTAAAATGGGTGTCAATCAAATGACTTTTAGGTCAAATGAAATTTAGGTCAAATGGGTGCCAGTCAAATGAAATTTAGGTCAAGTGAAGTAGACCCCCAGAAACACATCAACTGGGCAGCATCCATTTGTGGTATTGAGTCATGGACCTGCTCAATCTGTCTGCAACAACATTCTGACTGGAAGAAATGTAAACTGCCTGAAGGGTCAGCTAACATTGAGTTGCCAACTCCGAAGCCTTAAGAGCCAACCTGCAAAGGAGATACGACTTGGTCCCCCCTTGCTTGAAGACATGCCAAAGAATTGTGGTGTTGTCTGTGAACCACTTTATGGGACCTGGTTAAAAAAGAGGATGAATCATTTGGGAAGGGGTCCACATGTCCTAAACTTTCCAAAGGCAAAGGTTGCCCCCATCCTACGTCCGATGCATCCATGAACAACTCCTGAGATGGAACAGGGGTTTGTAGAGGGAAGTCGTGGATTCAAGGAAACCTGCTGAATCTACCACTCTAATTATTCTTTCAAACAAGGAAGGAGGGGAATCACAAAATCTAATGGATGGGCAAGTGATGTTTGGCTAGATGTAACATGGGAATACTTGATGCCATGAAGACCAGCAGATGGAAAAACTCCCTGGCAGTCAGGGACTGGGATTGGAATGGTAGCTTGAAAGTAAGCTATTAGAGACAAGATCTTCTGAGGAGGTAAAGAAGTCAACATCTTGTCTGACTGAATTCTGAATCCAAAGAAGACATGGCGCTGTGTCGGAATAAGAGGGGATTTTTGGAAATTTGTACTGAATCCTAATCTTTCCAGAAGAGATACTGTGAACTAAAGGTTTTGAAGAAGTAGGTCTAGAGAATGCGCCTGGAGAAGGAGGTCGTCCTTATAAGGGGAAAATCTTAATACCCCTGAGTATGCAAAAGGCAATGACAGGAGCTAAGCAATTTGTGAAGATCCCTGGTGCTGTAGCTAGACCAAAGGGCAAGGCAGAAAATTGAAAATGTGAGGAAGCAATAGCAAAGCGCAGAAATTTCCTGAAGAGAGGATGAATATCCTTGATGTCCAGTGACACCATAAAGGCTTGTGAAAGAATGATAGAAAGCAGTGTGTTTAAGGAAAGCATGCGAAAGGGGGGTACCTTTAAAAAGGTACTTAGACGGGACAAATCTAGAATGGGTCTCCAAGGACCATCTTTTCTGGGGACTATGAACATTCTTGAGTAGAAACCCTTTTCTGTTTGGGAAAGTAGAACCTCCTGAATGGTACCCTGAGAAAGTAAGCTGTGAATCACCTGAGGAAATACCCTGAGAAAGAAGGTATGAATCACCTCAGGAAAGAAATTCAACTGATCTTTCGGAGGATGTGTAATATCCCTGAAGGTAGGAGGGATCTTCCATACTATAAAATATCCTCTGGGGATAATGGAAGGGATCCAGGAGTCTTGAGTGATCGGTTTCCAAGCAGGGAAGAAAAGGGATAGAAGTAAGGATAGATGGGGTTCTGACTGCAAATTGCTTGGTAGTCAAAGACTACTAGCTTGCTTGGAAAGGGCCGTTTCTAAGCACCAGGAGTAGTAGAAGTAGACTTGGCAAAATAAGGCTTTCTGGCACCTCTTATTCTTGGGAGGAGATCTGGATAGTTTTCTTACAAAAGAGGTTTTAGAAAGATACTTCCAATGAAATCTTTGAACTGGTGACACAAAAATATGTTTAAAGTCCTGGAGCTCCTAGTCCTTTTCTTGCAAGGACTTACAAAATCCTGCAGCTGAAGACCTAAATAATGCATTGGAATCTAGTTCAGCATCCATAAATGTAGCTTTGATATCATCTGGTAGTGGCTAAGGTTTGAGCTAAGAGTACCTCTGAATTACAGAGCCAGAAGCAGCAGCTCTGGCAGATGCTTCACTGCATCATAGCTGCATTTAATAGAATGACGTGTCACTTGGGCAGAGGAACCTAAAATGGAAGTAAGCTGAAATTTAGTGTACGAGTCTGGAAGCTCAGAAATCAGCTTAGTGGCTTGAGAAAAGAGGGCTAAGGAATATTTAGCCATAAGGGTCTGGTAGTTTATGACCCCAAAGGCCAGAGTGACCTAAGTACATAGCTTTTTCTACAAATGTCCACAACTCTGTCCTCCTTATTCGAGAGTAGAAGGGAGGTAGAAGGCAACAGCTTACTGGGCTTATCTGAACCAATGACACTGTACCTGGCCTGCAGAAGGGCACTTGAACAAACAATTACAATCCTCTAGCACTTTACAAAACCTGTATGGCCTTTTAGGGCAGGAGGTTGTGAATCTGGAAACTTATTAGAAGAGGAGAAAGTATCCAAGAAAGCTGGAAGCACTGGAGGTACTGCAGATGACGATGGAGTACCCATCCGTAAAAAATCAAATCTTTTTTGTATGTCTGAAACCTGGGAGAAGTCACATTTCAAAAATTCGCTCATCTTCACAATAATCTCTCCAGAGGTAACATTTTCCCCTAATCACGACTATGCACAAAGTGGACATCCCAT
>NC_056744.1:1307066708-1307119208 GCF_019279795.1 Protopterus annectens
CTTACATGGAACCAGAGTGTCTACTTGCTTGTTTATTTTGTAAAATAAATGAAACTACAATTTCACATGGAATATGTGTGTCTGTTTACTTATTTATGTATGTATAAAGTTGTACTGGCTAGTTCTAATTTGAAACTAGACTGTCTAGTGTATAGGACTATGCATGCAATAAATGCCATTAATTTCTAGTGATGTCATGACATTTCAGTTGTAACTGAAGCCCTACCTTTCAACCTTATAGTGCACTGAGAAAAGCCTTGACAGAAACATTTAATTGGCTAAAGTAGTTACTAAAGTCCAAGATAAAAGGGTAGACAACAGTAACTTTACTCAAAAGTGTTACACAAAGTACAGTTTTGTACCTACCATAAATGTAGATGTTCGAGGATTCCATTGCTGCAGTCCTTACTATTGGGTATAGTCCGCATCCAGTCGGCCCGAATACCAGAGTATAAGGTTGACGTCGGTCAGGGCGCATTAGACTGACGTCAGTACGTCAGGGTACTAATGCGCATGACCGGCGTCATATCCTCAGTCTTTTCTTGCCCCAGATGTCAGAAGACCCTAAAAAGACAAGGCCCAAAATACCTGCACCAAAACATGAACAATATATCCAAAATATAAGCAGGTAAACTCACCTACACTACCACCGCTAAACACAGAGGGGAAGGAGGGAGGGTAAATTGGACTGCAGCAATGGAATCCTCGAACATCTACATTTATGGTAGGTACAAAACTGTACTATGTTCTTCGTTTTCCATTGCTGCAGTCCTTACTATTGGGTAGAATCCCAAAGCAGAGGTAAGGGAGGCTGGCAAATCATAAAGAAGCAGGAGCTGACAACATGCCTTGCAAAACAGCTGTGGCAAAACCAGCCCTAGACTTAGAGTAGATAGGAAGGTGATAATGCTTAGAGAAAGTATGCACTGAACTCCAAGTAGCTGCTTCCAAAATATCCTTAGTTGCCACCCCGTAGAAAAGCTGTAGAAGTGGCAGTAGCCCTAGTGGAATGAGGCCTAATCCCAGCTGGAACCTCCTTGCCATGATGGGAATAACAAAATGCAATGCAAAAGCCAATCCACCTAGAAATAGTTTGTTTTGACACAGGCTTGCCCTGCGAACTCAAAGCAAAAGAAACAAACAACTGCTGAGACTGCCTAAAATCCTTAGTCCTGCTTAAGTAATAACGCAATTGCCTGTGTACATCTAAAGTATGCAAAATCTTTTCCCCTTTATTTTGGGGGCTGCATAAAAAGTAGGCAAATGAATAGTTTGGTTTAAAGCCACACTAGAAACCACCTTAGGCATAAAGGAAGGATTAGTACGTAATGATACCCTATCCTTATGGAAAATCAAAAAGGGCTCGACTGCCATAAGGGCCTGCAACTCAGACACCCTTCTTGCAGAAGTAATAGCCAACAAAAAAGCAGTCTTCCATGACAAATATTTCAATTCAGCAGTAGCCGCAGGCTCAAAAGGTTGTAGAGTAAGTTTTTCCAACACAAAATTGAGATCCCAAGCAGGAGTAGGAGCTCACGGGGGTCTTATATTCTTTGCCCCTCTAAGAAACTGCTTGAACAAAGGATGCGAAAACAAAGGTGGGTCACAATCATAGTGAGCTGAAATTGCTGCAGCATGAATCTTAATAGAAGAGAAGGACAACCCTTTGTCCAATAACTCGGTAAGATATTGAAGAGCCACACCCAAATTAGGCTCAGAAACCTCCAAATTCTTTGCTGTACTCCAAAATAAAAATCTCTTCCATGTTGCTGCGTACACTCTCCTTGTACTAGGTCGTCTAGCTTCCATAATCACATTCAAAACTTGTTGAGGAAGTTGAGACCTGCTGCGTTTCAACACAGAATATGCCAGGCTGTTAGATGAAGAGAGTGAAGCTTGACATTGAGCAGATGACCGTCCTTCTGAGATAACAGATGAGGAATCAGAGGTAAAGGCCATGGAGGCTTCTTTACCAGACTCCGTAGTAGTGGGTACCAGTGTTGCGAGGCCAATCTGGAGCTATCAAAATCATCCTTGGCCTGTCTTGTCTGACCTTTAATAGTACCTTTGGAAGAAGAGGCAGAGGTGGAAAGGCATACACATGAAGATTTTCCCAACTGAAAGACAGAGCATCCACTTTCCAAGCTGTGTGATGAAACCCCTTTGTGCAATACTGTGGCAGCTGGTGGTTTAGTGGAGAAGCGAACAGATCTATGTCTGGAGTTCCCCATGACACTGTCAATGTCTGAAATACATGAAGATCCAGTTTCCACTGTGGGGATCCATGATTTGTCTGCTTAACACATCTGCTAAGGAGTTCTGTGCTCCTGGCAGAAACCTTGCCTGAAGAGTTAGTTGCAAGCTTAGCGCAGTCTCCCATAAAATCATTGCTTGCCTGCATAGAGGATAAGAATGTGTTCCCCCTTGCTTGTTGATGTACCACATGACAGTTGTGTTGTCTGTTAGAATCAACACCTGTCCTGGAAGAAGTAACTCCTTGAAAGCCAGTAATGCGAACTGGACTGCTAACATCTCCTTCATATTGATATGTAGATGCTGTAGTCTGGCAGGCCACTTGTCTTGTATCCACTTTTCATTTATATGAGCTCCCAAAGCAATGTCTGAGGCATCTGTAGTTAAAATCTGACTGCCTCTGGCGGGTCACAGAGAGTCCCTTGTTTAGGTGACATTCCTGAGCCCACCACAAAAATTCCTTTGAAGGCAAGGTATTATGGGAATGACAGTGTCTAAATCCTGGCAGTGCTGTGTCCATACATTTTGAGATACCATTGTAACTTCCTCATATGCAGTTTGGCATTGGGAAGCACCAGAATACAAGATGCCATGAACCCTAATGCTGGAAGGACTGTCCCTGCAGTCAGCACGGACTGATGAGATAGTTGATGGAAGTAAAGTGATAGACTCTTTTGTTTGTCCGGGGTTAAAAAGGCCATCTGGGCTGCTGTATTCAGTCTCACACCCAGAAAGCACATGTCTTGGGAGGGTACTAGACTGGACTTTATTTCGTTCACAGAATACCCTAGGCATCTTAGCACTGCTATAACATATTCCAGATGCTGTAGAAGGTCTTCTTTTTCTTGAGCCAGAATCAGGCAGTCGTCCAAGTAAGGATAGATTTGAATTCCTTGTAGCCTGAAGTAAGCTATCACTGGAGCCAGAACCTTTGTGAATACTCTGAGCAGTAGATAAGCCAAAGGGCAATGCAGAGAACTGATAATGAGAATCTCCAGCTCGAAACGCAGATACTTCCTGCAACTTAGCCTGATAGGCACATGAAGGTAAGCTTCCTTGAGATCTAAAGTTACCATCCAGTGATCTTTGCCCAGCAGAGGTAAGAGCTGTTGTAACGTCAACATCTTGAACTTGGGAATGTCCAGATAAGTGTTGAGGAGAGATAAATCCAAAATTGGTCTCCACGTGCTCCCCTTCTTTGGTACTAGGAACATGCGGGAATAAAATCCTAGGCCCCTTTCTGATACAGGGACTGGCTGAATTGCCCCCATTTGGAGTAACTGGGAAACTTGCTTGTGAGCCTCTTTTCTTTGTGGAGGAGGAACGTCCGGCATGCCTTTGAAAGGGGGCATAGTATGGAAATAAAACCTGTAACCGTGGTGAATAATGTCCAACACCCATCCGTCTTGAGTAATGAAATCCCAATTTTCTTTGAAAAGAGACAGTCGTCCTCCCAAAGGAGCTGCCAGACGAGAATCTACTGGCAGCTGAAAAGGCAGGTCATTGGGTCTGCTTACGAAAGGACTGACCCCTGCCCTCACCAGAAGTCTGAGCAGGTGAACTCCCTGTTCTAGACCTAAAAGAACCTTGAGCCCTGCCCCTACCACGTCTAGACCTACCCCTAGACTGGGAGTCATAAGCAGGATATGTCCACCCCTTAGCAGGCCAATTTCTACTAAACTTCGGTGGCTGTACCTGCAAAAAATCCTTAACAGTTTGCATAGACTTAGCTTTGTCCTCCATTTTCTTTAAAACTGCTTCCACAGGCGAACCAAACAACACATCAGACTGTAAAGGTGCATCCAAAATCCTTGTCTTAACATGCTCAGCCAAATTCTGATCCCTCAACCAGGCATGCCTGCGAAGAACAGAACTAGTGGCAGCCACCCTCGAGGAGGCCTGCACAGCATCAAAGCCACATTGCAAAGAATGCTTGCCCACTTGTTCAGACACATAAACCAAATCCAGCAACTCTTTACACTCAATACCTTCCGCCAAAGCATCCACCTTAGATTTCAATTGTGAAAGGAGATAATTTTGATATTTCAGCATGTGAAACTGACAATTCAATGCTCTCATGGCTAGAGTGGAAGAAGTATACAGTTTCTTACCCCACCTATCCAAAGCCCTCGCCTCTTTGTCAGTGGGAACAGGATTTCTAATCACAGAGGCTTTAACACCTTTAGGCCCCTGAGAAACAGTTTCTGGGTCCGCCCTGGGACTCTTAAACAAATACTTATGAGCTTCGGGCACCCTATAGTACCTATCAGGTTTAACAGGAGCAGGAGGCAAAGAATCAGGGTTCAGGGAAGCCTCTGCAAAAACATCTTCTACCACAGTCAACACAGGAGGTATAGCTAAGGGCCTATGCTGGGGTAAAAACAAGAATTCCCTAAGCCTCTTCCTGAATCAGAGTAATCCTGGCCTTCCCATTTAAAGTGCTCCCGCATGGAATGCAGAGTCTCTGAAAATGAAAAATCCTCAGGAGGAGAAGCCGAAGGAGTGGCATCATCCACATCAGAATCAGAATAAGGAGGATACTCCTGCAAACATCTGCAGAAGACTCAGAAGCCTCTGAACCCTGTTCAAAACTGGCAAACTCTGGTTCCACCCTAGGCCTCTTATCAGGAGGGCCCATAGAACCTCTAATCATAGTAATCAAATCTTCTGCCATTTTAAGCATATGTTTCTTAGGTACAGAACCTGAAAAGCTAGGAGAAGCCCCCACTGAAGCTGAAATCGGCCAACCCCTAAAAGAAGCTTTAGCAACAGAAGGAGAGGCTCTAACTACTTTGGGAAGAGAGGGAAGAATAGGTACCTGAGAAGCCCTCAGCCTGGCCTGCCTCCTGAGATGGGACATCCTGTAACAGTAAAGTTTCTGCCGGAGACTCCATAGAAACTCCTGGCAAAACTTCTGGCTCCACTGAGCCTCCTAAAGAACCGACGTCCGGGACTGCCGGTTCTTCAACCCTAGGCTTCGCTGTTTTGTCCTTGCGCTTCTTGACGAAGCGGGCGCCGGGCATCCGACGGCATTTTATAATTGCAACGTTTCCCAAACACTAACCTGGCACAGTCTAACCTCCTCTTAATAGTGCGTTTGTTAAACCTAGCACAAGAGCGGCAACCAACAACGCCGTGCTCAGGCCCTAAACAAGGTATACACAAAGTATGGAAATCCTTATGCGGTATCTGTTTCCCACAAGAAATACAGTTATTCACTTTTTCTGACATCCGGTTGAATACTGAGGCAAGAAAAAAACAAAATGTTCCCCAACGGGGTACTTAGCCAACTCTGATTCGGTCTGAAACTCCGGTTTCGGAAATATCTCAGAACGCCAACCTGCACTCGCAAAACTGCTTCTGCATCGGACCACGCGGCAAAAAAGACTGAGGATATGACGCCGGTCATGCGCATTAGTACCCTGACGTACTGACGTCAGTCTAATGCGCCCTGACCGACGTCAACCTTATACTCTGGTATTCGGGCCGACTGGATGCGGACTATACCCAATAGTAAGGACTGCAGCAATGGAAAACGAAGAACATCAGCAAAAAGGTACAAGCAGAAG
The DNA here is from genome assembly GCF_019279795.1 of Protopterus annectens. Classification (NCBI taxonomy): domain Eukaryota; kingdom Metazoa; phylum Chordata; order Ceratodontiformes; family Protopteridae; genus Protopterus; species Protopterus annectens. The sequence continues at coordinate 1,307,072,531 of NC_056744.1, forward strand.
ACAGAGTCCATATGACTCGAAGATGACTGGTAGCTCCCTAAGAAATACCCTCTACAACTTATCCCCCCACTGTTAGTAAAGAATGGGTCCTCACTCCACTCCTCATAGTTAAAAACAATACAGCAATGAGCCTTGATAATATCCAGGTATGCCTCCTATATAGTTTGAAAAATGACCCCTCAGACCCACTAGAATGTCTGGTTCAGTCACAGCCTTCAGACAGGTTTGGTCCCTAGGGAATAAAAGATTGCAACAGTCATCTCTCTACATAAAGTTGGACGATCAACAGACCCAGGGAAAGTACAGTTGTGTACACCTACCATAAATGTAGATGTTTGAGTGTCTTCACTGTTGCAGTCATAACTGTAGGGTGCTCCTGCCGGCAGGCAGCCCGAGGTCGGCCAGAATCCCAAAGTCTGGGTCCGGCGTCGGCTGTATAAGCTAGTATCCTGACGTCAGTACGCCTTGGTACATAGCCCTCAGCCGACGCCATCTTCTCCAGCCTTTCTTGCCCTAGATGTCAGAAGTCCCCAACAAATCAAAATGAATCCAACAAGGAAACACAAATACACCACAAATAAGAGAAAAGAGGGGATAGGAGGGAGGAAACCCGACTGCAACAGTGAAGACACTCGAACATCTACATTTATGGTAGGTGTACACAACTGTACTATGTTCTTCGTGTTTCACTGTTGCAGACATAACTGTAGGGTGGAATCCCAAAGCAGTGTAGAGGGGAGGAGGCTTTAGATAGAAGAAGGGAGGCAAGAATACCCTGCAAGACAGCAGAGGCAAAGCCTGCCCTAGACTTAGAAAACAAGGGAGATTGTAGTGCTTGGAAAAGTATGCACAGAACTCCAAGTGGCAGCTTCCAAGATATCCTTGGTAGGGACTCCTCTGAGGAAAGCTGTAGAAGTAGCAGCTGCTCTAGTAGAATGACTTCTAATGGTCCCTGGAAACTGTTTCCCATGATGAGTGTAACAAAATCTGATTCCATAAGCAATCCATTTGGAAATAGTTTGTTTAGAAATAGGTTTTCCAAGAGAACTGGAGGCAAAGGAAACAAACAATTGGTTAGACTTTCTGAAATCTTTAGTCTTGTCCAAGTAAAATCGTAACTGTCTGTGCACATCCAATGAATGCAAAATCCTTTCCCCTTTATTTTGAGGATTTGGAAAGAAAGTAGGAAGGTGAATTGTCTGATTTAAAGCCACTTTCAAATCACCTTAGGCATGAAAGTAGGATTGGTCCTCAAGGATACTCTGTCCTGATGGAAAATAAGGTATGGTTCCACAGCCATGAGAGCTTGCAACTCTGAGACCCTTCTGGCAGAGGTCAATGCTAACAAAAGAACAGTCTTCCAGGATAGAAACTTAATATCTGAAGATGCAGCAGGCTCAAAAGGAGGCAAAGTAAGTTTTTCTAAAACATAATTAAGATCCCAGGCAGGGACAGGAGGGGTCCTTGGAGGCCGCAAATTTTTAGCCCCTCTCAAGAACTGCTTCACCAAAGGATGTGAAAAACAGGAGGATCAGAACTGAAATGTGCAGAGATAGCAGAAGCATGAATCTTAATGGAAGAAAAGGAAAGTCCTTTAGATAAAAGTTCCGAAAGGTAAAGCAAAATAGAGGAGAGATCAGGAACCTGAGGATCAGAGCCTCGGTCCTGCATCCAAATAGAAAACCTCTTCCATTTAGAGGCATAGGATTTCCTAGTGCTAGGCCGCCTAGCTTCCAAAAGAACATCCAAAACTTGTTTGGGAAGACTAGAGGAAATCAAATTCCTTTGAAGAGCCAAGCTGCCAAGCAAAGGGTCTTGAGATTGGAATGTAGTAACTGACCCTGATGTTGGGACAGAAGCGAAGGGTTCAGTGGAAGAATCCAAGGAGGCCCCGAGAACAGGAGCTTTAAGGTTGGATACCAAAACTGTCGAGGCCAATTTGGAGCAATCAAGATGAGGAACTTGGGCTTGTCCTGCTTTATCTTCAGTAGTACCCGAGGCAGTAGAGGAAGAGGAGGGAAGGCATATGCTGAAAGGCTTCTCCAGCTGAAGGACAGGGCATCCACTCTCCATGCTGTTTTGTGGAAGGACCTGGTGCAAAAGCGAGGCAGCTTATGATTGAGATGGGATGCAAACAGATCTATCTGGGGACATCCCCAAACTGCAGTAATCCTGTTGAACAAGTTGGTGTCTAGCATCCATTCGTGAGGATCTGAAATGTTTCTGCTCAGGCTGTCTGCTAAGAGATTCTGTTTCCCTGGAATGAATTGAGCCTGGAGATGCAGATTCAAATTTAGAGCTGTGTCCCATAAACCCATAGCTAGTCTGCAAAGGGGTATGAATGAGAACCCCCCTGCTTGTTGATGTACCACATGACCGTGGTGTTGTCTGTGCGAATTAGCAGAGGCCCTGGTTGTAAAAGGTTTTTGAAGGCTAAAAGGGCATTTTGAACTGCCAACATTTCCTTCAGATTGATGTGCCAGTGAAGATGGTCCTTTGTCCAGGTTCCCTGCTGGCAATTGTCTGGAAAGTGTGCTCCCCAAGCATAATCCGAGGCGTCCGTGGTTAGGATTTCAGTAGGTTGAGGGAGACGAAAAGGTTTTCCTTCATTTAAAGTGCATGCCCTGGACCACCAGAGGAACTCCTTCTGGAGGCAGGGGATCAGAGGAATCAGAATATCCAGATCGTGGTAATGCTGTGACCATACACTTTTCAGATACCATTGAAGCTTTCTCATGTGAAGCCTTGCGTTTGGAATCAACAGAATGCAGGAAGCCATGTAGCCCAGAGCCTGCAGGAATTTCCTTGCAGTGAGCTGAGATAGAGTTGCCAAGGTGTTGAAAGTAGAAGCCAGCTGAGTTTGTTTTTCTGGAGTGAGGTAGGCCCTTTGTAAGGTTGTACTTAAGAGGGCTCCCAAGAATACCATTTGTTGAGAAGGGATCAAATGTGACTTTTTATGTTCACTGAGAATCCCAGTAGTAGGAGAAGACGTTGAACAAAGTCCAGATGTTGAAGCAGAAGATCTTTGCTGTCTGCCTGAATAAGGCAGTCGTCCAAATAGGGGTAAATCTGGATCCCTGAAGTCTGCAGTAAGCCACTACTGGTGCCAGGCACTTGGTGAAGACTCTGGGCAGTAGATAAACCAAAGGGCAGAACAGAGAATTGAAAGTGCCTCAAACCTGCCTTGAACCTGAGGAATTTCCTGCGTTCTTGTCTGATAGGGATATGCAAATAGGCTTCCTTTAAGTCCAATGTCACCATCCAGGCGTCCTGAGAGAGCATTGGAATTAGCTGTTGCAGAGTAAGCATCTTGAACTTTGGAATTTCCAAAAAGGTGTTTAACACAGAAAGGTCCAGAATAGGTCTCCATGAGTTTTGTTTTCTGGGAACCAGAAACAGCCTTGAATAAAACCCTTTTCCCATTTCCGAGTGGAACAGGCTCTATGGCTCTCATGGCCAGAAGAGCATCCACCTGAGTTAAGGCCTCTGACCATTGAAGTTTTGGCAGATCTGGCCAACCGTGAGTCCTTGGCAAAGTGTGAAAGTGGAACTTGTAACCTTTTAAAATCACGTCCAATACCCATCTGTCCTGGGTAATATGTCCAATTTCTGTAAAAAAGAGACAGTTTTCCTCCGAGAGGGGCGTCCAGGTAAAGGGGTCCTGAAGCCCAACCGAGAGAGTCATTGAGTTTGCTTTCTTTGAGATTGGGATCTGTCTTCTCCCCTTCTAGGTGAAGAAGCAGTCCATTGTCTAGATCTGTAAGAGGTCTGGCCTTGACCACGACCTCTGGAGCGTCTATATCTTCCCCTTTGAGGCCTGTCAGACGTAGGAAAGGACCAATTTTTAGAGGGCCAATTCCTGGAAAATCTAGGAGGCTGAACTTGCAAGAAATCTTTACAGTCTGCATGGACTTTGCCTTTTCTTCCATCTTTTAATAACTTCCTCAGCCTTAGAACCAAAAGAACATCTTGTTGAACAGGGGCATCTAATAACTTAGCCTTAACCTGTTCAGGTAAACTTTGTTCACGGCCAGGCATGTCTCCTAATCACAGTACCAGAGGCAGCAGCCCTGCAAGAAGCATCCAAAGCATCAAAACCACAATGTAAGCTATGCTTGTTAACCTGTTCAGTAGCATGCAAAACATCCTGAAGTTCCTTATCCTCTGCACAAGCAGGAAGGGAAGCAAGCTTTTGCTTTAAAACAGACAAAAGAAATTGCTGATATTTAAACATATGAAACTGGCAATTTAAAGCCCTTACAGACAGGGTAGCAGAAGTATATACATTTTTCCCCACCTGTCTAAAGCACGAGAATCCTTCTCAGAGGGAATAGGATTTTTAGAAGTAGCAACCTTAGCAGCCTTAGAGCCCTGAGAAATAGTTTCAGGATCTGCAGAAGGGTTTTAAATAAAAATAAATGAGAGTCAGGAACCCTATAAAATCTATCAGGCTTAGAAGGAGCAGGAGGCATGGAATCAGGATTCAAATTAGCCTCAGAGAAAGCATCATCTACAATGTCCAAGACAGGAGGGATAGCTAAAGGCCTATGCTGAGGAAGAAGAAGAAATTCTCTAAGCCTCTTTTTGGAAGCAGAATATTCCTGTCCTTCCCAATGAAAATGTTCCCTCATCTCATGCAAGGTTTCCCCAAAAGAAAAATCCTCAGGGGAGGCCGAGGGCAAAGAATCCTCAGCATCCGAATCCTCATAAGGGGGAAAGGAATAGTCCTGATCAGAGGAAGAAACAGAAGATACAGAAGCCTGGTCAGAGGAATCCAGAGTAATATCCTGTCGAGGCCTTTTCTCAGGAGGGGGGTGAGAACCCCTAATCATTGTAAGCAAATCTTCAGCCATCCTCAATAATTGTTTTTGTGTCTTGGGAGTGGATTCAGAAGCAGCTTGAGCTGGAAATTTAGACTTAGTAGGAGTCTTTGTCTTTGCCTTTGCCTTTGAAATAGTGATGTGAGTAGGCCTGAAAACCCCCTCAGAAGCCGGTACCTGCACAGCGGTTCCGACCCATCTGAAGGAGCGACGTCCGAAGGTCCTGCAGCAGTTAAAATAGTGGGCCTTGATGGCTCCCCATGGAGTCCGTATCGCCATCGGTTCAGAAGTGGCGGACGACAGGGCTGCAAAAGCGCCTCACTGACGACAGCCGAACGGACGCTGGCTACAGCTGCAACGAGTCCTGTTTGGACCTCGGAGGCCTGTCTTTGTCTTTGCGCTTCTTTTGAACTCCGGTAGTGTCCGACGACATTCTATAACTGAAGCGTCTGCCAAAATAATTTAAAGCCCAATTGTACCTGCGCTTGATAGTACGAGAGTTGAACCTGGCACAGAACCGACAACAAGAAACGCCGTGGTCAGGGCCTAAGCAAGGTAGACAGTAAGAGTGGAAATCTTTATGAGGTATTCGTTTCCCACACAATACAATTATTAACTTTTTCTGACATCGGAGGAACAAGAAAAAGATTCCCCAATGGGGTACTTAGCTTTGAGAAGAGAAGTAACAACTTCGGACCGACAACCAAATACGCTGTTCGAAAATCGCCAACCAACGTTTTGCGAGCTGCTTTCCACCGCACGGCAAGAAAGACTGGAGAAGATGGCGTCGGCTGAGGGCTATGTACCAAGGCGTACTGACGTCAGGATACTAGCTTATACAGCCGACGCCGGACCCAGACTTTGGGATTCTGGCTGACCTCGGACTGCCTGCTGGCAGGGGAGAACCCTACAGTCATGACTGCAACAGTGAAACACGATGAACATCTGCAGACCCATAAGTTGGACTAGTCTTATATACAAAGGCATGGAAAAAGTTATCATGGATCTAATAAATACATACGGAATCTTCAAACACTGGACCCATCCCAGTCTCGTTTTGTCAATGATAGGTCACACCTACTAAACCCAGTGGACTACTTTGAGAAGGCTACTTGAGCCACGGATGATGGACAAAAAACTGCATACTGCCTACCTTGACCTGGTAAAGGCATTCAACACACTACATCACTTAGGTATTACAGACAAACTCAAATATTTAGACATAAATCTGTATATAACCCGATGGATAGTGAAATGGCTCATGGATAGGACACATGAAGTTAGGGTGGGGGTATCCACCTCCATCAACAGGGCTGTTAGTAGTGGTGTTCCACAGGACTCAGCACTTGGACCTCTCACTTCCCTGAAGTCATAGCAAATATAGAGAGTCTTTGAGTGACCAGATCTGAAGATGACTGCAAGTTGGGTGCAATGACTGATTCTTCCAAAGATGTAGATATCCTTGAGGCGGGTCTGAGAGCCAAGTAACTGGTGCCAGAAGCATAGCCTAATACTCAATGCAAAAATGCATATTTATACCCTTTGGAAAGATGACCACCCCTGCAAATTACAACATTAATACACTTTCCTAAGAGCAGACCCAGTGATAAGGGACTTGAGAACTCAGGTTGACAGTAACCTGAACTTTGATCACCATGTGTCCTTGGTGGTGAGAAAATCCTTCTATGTGGGGCAAGTTACAAGTTATGGCAAGGCATCTAAGGAGATCATAGTCTCGCTATGCTTAGCCCTCATTAGACCAGTAATCGAGTACACTGCACTCTTCAGCATGTACCTGACCAGGCATTTGCAACAAGCATAGTGGCCACAGAGATTCCTCATTAAAAGAATACAGGGTGTAAATAACATGTCTTATGTGGATCACCTCAAACTCTTTTTCCTGTACTCAGTCTCCAGCTATAGTGGAATGTAGGAAAAGATAGGGTACTGGTTAGTAATGAACTTGTCTTTAAATAAGCTATACTTTACTGGGTATGACACTGATGCATATAGTGTATTTTATATAGCATATATCATGGATTGAGGTAGGGTAAAAAATAAAAAAAAGACACATTAAAAAGTGCCAGATCCTCATAGGTGCACTGGTTCCAAGACTGGAAAAACTGAGAGTGTAGAATATTCAAGACACAAAAACATTCCAACAATGGGGTTAGGCCAGGTTTAGGGGGATGATGCCCCTTCCTCATTGTAGAAGGAATTACTAGTCCACAAAAACGGATAGGTCAGAAAAAGAGCCATAAAGATGATAGACTGGACTGTTTAGGATAAGAAAAAAATTATGTATCATTTGTATTATGCAAGATGCCCATAATTTCAAGATGCAAGAAATGCAAAATCATTAAGAGAGAAATCAGAGAAAAGGAAAATACACAAGAAAAACTGTCAAAACCTTCTAATGTATCTTTGTGTTCATTAATACAACTGATCCATGAAACGCATTAGATAGACAAAAACTTTGGGCCGTTTGGAAAAAGAAGCAACCAAGAAAGTGCAAAAAATGTAAAGAACAAAACCCAGATATTTTTGAAAGGCATGAAAAATAAACATGGATATGGGAAAGAAAGAGATCTGTTTTGGTGCGGTACTTATGCAAATGAGACAGCCAAAGTAATCAATAACAGAAAGCATCTCAAAAGTTATTTAAAGAGAAATACAGGAAAAGTATCTTGATATGGAAACTTTCACAACACAAAAATAGGATCACAAAGGGGTAATGTAAAACAGAAGATTAGTAAAGTGGAAGTTAAACCAATAGAAGCTAAAGATAAGGAATACTTCCAAAGTGAAGGATTTAGTATAAAAGTCTAACACGGTTTATGTTACAGCATAATGGGACAATTAGTCCCCAAAGTAAAGAAATCATAAAGAGCGGGAGACATCGTGGAAAAAATATGGACATGGGAATGTATAATAACTTTAATGTGGCACAATAATTATGCAAAGGCAGAAAAGAAAACAAATCAATACAAAAAAGTGGCACCAAAGATACTTGCAGAGAAATACAGCAAAGGCATCCGGATATACAACATTTCACAATACAAAAAATAAGAAAACAAAGGGGAAAGTAGAAAAGAGGATTGCTAATGGGGAAGTTAAAGAAATAGAAACTGTAGTTGTGGATTACTTGTGAAGTAAAGGATTTAGTGTATAAAATCCAACAGTGGTAATGTTGCAGCATGATGGGTCAATGAGTCTAACAAATGAAGGAGAAACAGGTGAAACGGTAAGCATCTGATCACTTGCCACATGATGATTCTCTACAGCCTACAGTAGGAAATGAGTACAAAACTTCAGCTGGGGTCACACAGCCAGGAAAGGAGCAAGAAACCTTGGCAACAATGACACAGTCAATGTTGTGTAGCGATAGACAAGTGACAACTCTGATACAGGCAATGTTGTGTAGTGATAGACAAGTGAATTCCTACATGAAAGAGCAACAGATGATGCAGGATGCAGCTGAAGAGAATGTCACAGCAAGATGTTCAGGAACTTTGTGTAGAATCCCTGCAGCAAACGGGGAGCAAAGATAACAGTTGTTCTATTTAATAGAGATGGATAGACATATAAAGATCAATGAAAAAATATTAAAGAAAGTCAATAAGAGTCTGATTAAACAAATGAACACAGTAATTAAATCTTTCAACAGAAATGTGTGTAATATAACAGAAGTAAATAGGCTATATTAATTTGCAGCTAAATTAGTAACAGTTAAAGTCTTACCACAAAAACACAGGGCAGTAAGGGAAAGGAATGGAATAAATCAAATGACATAATGGAAGTACTAAATACAGACAACTATAAAGCAGTTAAAGAAGTGTCACTCTTAGAGGAGTACAGAAGAGAGAACAGATCAATACAGATAGAGAACTCTAAGACAGAGCTGTGATAAAAGCAATGCACAGTATCAGAACAGATCAGTATCTATTGTGCACTATCACAAATCATAGACTAAAAATATAAGCACAGACACAGAAACATAGAAGATATGCAGATAAATATAAAGGAAAAGTACAAAATAAGCAATATATTGATAACCCAAAACACTTTTATACAGAACTGAGAAACAAGACAAAAAGTATTGAAACACCACTTTTATACAAAACTGAGAAACAAGGCAAAAAGGATTGAAACACCAAAAATAAAGAAATAGATACATTTTGGACAAATATATATCAAGATCCTGTGGAACATAACAGAGATCATGAATGGACTGAAAAAGTAAAGGAAAGAAGTTCAAATATACAGGATATGAAATTGGATGAAGTAATGGCCAGAGAAATTGAAACAAAGTTAAGAAAAGATCATAACTGGAAAATCTCAGGCCCAGGTGCGGTACCTAACTTCTGGCTAATAGTATTAACATCTTTATACGAATATTTAGCCATGATTAAATACTATTTATATGTGCACCCAGAAAAGACACCAACCTGGCTAACAAAAGGCAAAACAATATTTCTACTTAAGAACAAACATGCAAGCTACCCTAAAAATTATAGACTAATAACTTGACTTCTGACAATGTATTACCAATATACTAGAATTGATGCCGACAAGAGTTTGTAGTCATTTAGAAGAAAACTCAGTCATGGCAATACAACAAAAGGGTAACAAAAGAAAGTCATATTGAACCAAGTTTCATTTTTCGTAGAATAAATTCATTAAGGAAAAATGTAAACGGGAAGAATCTAAATATATCATGTATAGATTACAAAAAAGCATTTGCCGGTATCCCACATTCATGGATGAAACGGAGCTTAAAAATTTATAAGATACACCCAACAGTGATGGATTATGTTGCAGCAGCCATGAAACAGTGGCAAACCACTTTGCAGTTGCACCATGATAAAGGACAAATTACAGGGAAAAAAATTCAAAGGGGATATTATCTCCTGTTGGTATTGTAGCATCATCCATGAAGACAGTGGGATGCTGCTCAGTGGTTGGCTCATACCTGCCTGTGTCACATATGGTCCGGAGAGGTACGTCTCAGGTCATTCACATCCACATGGGCTATGACTGAGTCATACTGATACTTGACGTTTAGTGACCTCAGTGCTTGCATGTGATGAATCTTGGTCCCTGACAGGCAACTAACTGTAACTTCTCCTTATCTAACCTGGTGACAGACATTTGTATGTCTCACAATGGAGTCTCCTGTGAACAATATATTTGATTCTGTGATGTTGCACCTCATGGCCTTGATAGTTGAGGCACAATAACAGGTAGTTTTATGTGATGTGGTGGGAGTTGTCTTATTTGTGTGCATGCAGTGTTTCTGACAACTGTGTTTGAGAGGAATTTGAGGTTTGGGTAAGTTGCATATGAGCACATCCTCAATTATAATGTATTGGCTGCTTGGGCAGTTTTTCCATCCCTTTCCACTTTCTAGTTTAAAAGCCTGCATTTGCGCTTGTTTCCCAGTTGTCCTTTAATTTGTCTAGTCCAGTTACAGACTTGCTGTATCCAGGATTGTTTGTAAGCTTCTGAGTGCCCCAGGCCTTTCTGTGTTAGAGGGAAGCATTCTAGCTTATCATTGGGAGTGGTAAGCACTAGGTAGCCTATCTACCACAACAGGAGTGGTTTCTGGCCCAGAAATTGTAGTTTATTGGCCGTTTGGGCTGTTTTTCCATCCCTTTCAACTTTCTGGTTTAAAAGCCCGTGTTTGCGCTTGTTTCCCACCTTTCCTGTAACTAGTCTAGTCCAGATACAAATCTGCTGTATCCAGGACTGTTTGCAAGCTTTTGAGCCCCAAGCCTTTCTATGTTAGAGGGAAGCCTTTTAGCTTATCAGTAGGAGTGGTAAGCACTAGGTGGCCTATTTACCACAAGAGGAGTGTTTTCTGGCCCAGAAATTGTATTTTATTGGACGTTTGGGCAGTTTTTCCATCCCTTTCAACTTTCTGGTTTAAAAGCCTGCATTTGCACTTGTTTCCCACCTATCCTGTAACTAGTCTAGTCCAGATACAGATTTGCTGTATCCAGCACTGTTTGTAAACTTCTGAGCACCCCAAGCCTTTCTGTGTTGGAGGGAAGCCTTCTAGCTTATTAGTGAGAGTGGTAAGCACTAGGTAGCCTATCTACCACAAGAGAAGTGGTTTCTGGCCCAGAAATTGTAGTTTATTGACCGCTCAGGCTGTTTTTCCATCCCTTTCAACTACCTAGTTTAAAAGCCCGTGTTTGCATGAGTTTGCACTTGTTTAAGCTCTGCACTGCGCCGCCAAGCTGAGGTAAACTATTCCTGGTGCCAGAAAGTCTCCTCTTCAGTTTTTCCCATAGATCTTGCTAGTTCCGTATCTCTTGCACTTCAAATAGCTTAACTGCTCTGCACTTCAACAGGTTTTTGCAGCAATTATTGTAGCACACAAGTGCCATTAGCACTAGTCATTCTTCAAGGAAATAGCTCCAGTACATAGCAGTTATGACCACCCCTCCTGGCATGATTAAAGGGCAGTTCCCTGCGGTTTCTCTTATTAACCTGGTGCACTTGGGTATTCTGAGGTAGTGTAGCAACTGCCTCAAGTACACAGACAACCCTCTCCTTTTACCTCCCAACACTCAAACTTGTGAGAGATGCACTCACCAAATTGGAAGCTATGCACTCTCCAGCCAAGACTGGACTAGCTGATTCAGAGGAAAATGTCAATACCTGCACCACACAACATGGAACAGATAGCCCTCCAGAACACCCGCCATCACAACTCTCACATAAAAACACAAACCACACACCCACCTTCGTGGAGCCTCTTAAATAGAAATTTACCCAAACAGCAGAGATCTCCGAAACAGAAATGCACTCAACCACCACAACACAGCACAAACTGCAGGACACATAGCTCACCTCCAAAGTGTGCCCCTCAACCTAGGTCCCTAAGGCTAAACACCTCACCCAATACACTAATCATAAGTGACAATACCGAGGCACACAGATGTCCCACTCACTAGGTTGAATAAGGAGAAGGTGACAGTCAGCTGTCTATCAGGTGCCAGAATCTGACATATAACACATGCACTCAGGTCACTCCACAACAAGTACAAATATGACACTGTCATTGTGTGTGCGAATGACCTGAGATGCACCTCCCTGGACTACATGAAAAGAGACATAGTAGAACTCTCAGATTATGTGGCCCAGGCAGGTATGACACTAGCCCTGAGCAGTATCCATAGCCGGCCTTAAGCATAGGCCAACTAGGCGGCCGCCTAGGGCACTGCTCTAGTAGGGGCACTTTCCAGTATTTATTTGGTGTAGGTAGACAAGGATGGGGGCACCGGGTGGTGTGGTGGGGGCACCATGGAACCCTTTTGCCTAGGGCATCAGTTGACCTAAGGCCGGTCCTGGCAGTATCCTACCATCAACCAGAATGATATCGCAGTACAAACAAAAAATGATTGACTTCAACAATTGGCTAAGTTTCTGGCATCATTCTAAGGAGATCCAGTATCTGTCTGCTTGGGATGACATGATTCACAGACCTAGACGCTTTGCCAGAGATGGCCTGCATCTGTCACCCCATGGATTTTTTGGTACTAGCTAAGGCTCTTCCCACCTCTATAGTGCCTTTTTTAGGCGGTGTTCCAAAGACCAAATTACCACCATAACAGCTATAAATAAATGCAATCTGAGAGTCATGCTGCTCAATGCTAGAAGTCTAAATCTCAAGATGCACTTCTTCAAAGCACTCCTCAAAATGGAGAACATTGACATTTGTGCTGTAATGGAGACCTGGTTTAAAGTAATAGAAAGCACCTCTGCACTACCAGGCTATAACTCATTCCATACCTTTCGGCCATAAAGCATGGACCAAAGCTCCAAAGGCGGTGGTGTCTCCATATTCATAAAGGATATGCACACCTCCAGACTAGTAGCCCAGCATAATGCATCTGAGATATTTCAGGTACAACTAACATTGGGTAAGATGGCAATCCAGGTCATAGCCTACTATTGGTCCCCAAGCATGTCCCTAGACTAACTCTGCATTCCTAATTACCCTAGAATCTATCAAGGTGCAACCCAACATTCTCTTACATGGAGACTTCAACTACCCCTCCATCAAGTGGGAAAACTACTCGAGCACCAATACACTGGCCCAACACTTCCTGCAATTCATCAATTCCAATGCCGTAGACCAGCTCATCCTGACCCCCACTAGAGGAAGCAATATCCTTGACCACTAGAGGAACCAATATCCTTGACCTGGTTATTACTGACATGGGCGACCATTGCTCTACACCAATGGTTAATCCCTCCCTCGTCAGATCCGACCATAAACTAATCACCATGGAAATCCACATCTCACCCACACACCCCACAAAGGAAACCACTTTGAAAAACTTCTCCAAAGCAGACTCTGGAACTCCTAAAAACAGAGGTGGCTAACTTCATGGTACCCATGCAAATGGAAAATAGCTGCATGACTGCTGAATCATAGACCAATGCACTTTACGAAGATGTACACAAATGCATGGAACTAGCCATACTCAACAGAACCAAGATGCTCTCCTCCAAAAAAAATCTGGTGGTCCCCTGTCATTAATAAACTCTACAACAGAAGGAAGAAACTGTTGCAGAAAAAGGTAACGTCCAAAGACTAGAAAAACTACCTTATTAGCTTCAACAAAAAGCTGAGATCCCTCATTCAATTCTCTAAAGCCAGCTATGAAGACAGAATTGTGGCAGACACTAAAAACAATCACAAAGCCTTCTATAGCTATGTCAAGAACCTCCACGGCAAAACACAGATTTTTCTATGAGATACTGCACAATAGTATCTCCTATACTGAGCCAACAGATATTGCAAACATACTGGCTGACAGATTCAGTGCCAGCTTTAACCATCCCCCCCAAAGGATCGATCACAATACAGGAAGAATGCCAGGCACCCAGCATTACTGCAGCACAGGTTAAAGCTGCATTGTCCAAGGCCATGAATACAGCTTCCATGGGACCAGATAATATCCCTGGCTGTGTTCTACATGAACTACAAAGTGAACTGGCACCATGTCTGTGTGCCCTGTTCAGTCACAGCCTCACCTCAAGCTTTGTCTCTACTGAATGCTGCACTGCTACAGTCACCCCTTCTCCATAAAGGGGGAGTGACTACAGACCCTGGGAATTATCGCCCCATTAGCTTGACAAGTCTGATATGTAAAGTTATGGAATACATCATCATGGCCTGATTAACAAAGATATAGGAAATGTCCATACTCTAGACCCCACACAATTTGGCTTTGTGAAAGGGAGATCATGCCTGCTCATCCTGGTTGACTTCTTTGAGTCAGTCACCAGGGCTGTGGAGGAAGGTAAGGCTGTGCATACAGCATACCTTGAGCTGGCCAAGGCCTTTGATACCATTGCTGATACAGAGCTACAGGCTTTGCAAGAGGCAGCTAAGTGAAGATGCCAAAACTGACTGTAGTAATGTCTTCTGGTACAACACAAGTCAAGTATTCCAGTATCCACATAAGTACACAGTTATAACAGTTGCAAAAAAACCATTAATCTAAACCTCTTCATTGGTTGCAGCCTACATGCCTGGAAAACAGTCATTGTAATGCTGTTACACAAGGACACCCCAACCACAGACCCTGGTATACACAGACTCATTAGTCTCAGCATGCCTCATATTGACCTATTCTAGTTACTGTAACATTCTCATTTTTTATGTACAATTGTGGAGCGTTTCTCCTTGGGCCTCTGCTGAAAATGGGCAATAGCTCAGTCTGACAACCCTGGTCAACAAATGTCAAATAAATAATAATATAAATGTTCAAACCATAGGCTCCTTGTACAAATTTTTAGAGCCATGCATGCATGTATGTGTTCTTTGATTCACCTTCCTGATTGTATTACACTATATTCCTTGTATAACACAGCACTACTTCTTAGATTGCGTTTTAAATTTGTAGTTTTAAACATTTTTTCAAGCAACCAAACAAAACGTATAACGCAATAATGACAAAACTGCCCAGTTTCAGAACATTATAACCATAAAAGGCCACTCCAACTTCAGTCAGTACAATCCACCAGTGTTGGTCAATAAGCACAATTTCCGCAGAAGTAAAAATCATCCAAATAATTCCACATTAAACAGATTTGTAGCTAGGCAGCTACTAGCAAACTTTACATTCTAGTGTTTCATCTACAAAGTCAGTGCCTGCTGCCCTTGAAGGATTAAATGCTTATGTTACAGTAAAGACAAATTGGTAAGCTGGTAGTACTGCACTAGGGAATAACGAAGAAACTAACAAGTTCATAGTTACCAGGCATCTTATACAGTGCAGGAGCTGGTAGTACTGCACTAGGGAATAACGAAGAAACTAACAAGTTCATAGTTACCAGGCATCTTATACAGTGCAGGAGCTGGTAGTACTGCACTAGGGAATAACGAAGAAACTAACAAGTTCATAGTTACCAGGCATTTTATACAGTGCAGGAGCTGGTAGTACTGCATTAGGAATATGAAGAAACTAACAAGTTCATAGTTACCAGGCATTTTATACAGTGCAGGAGCTGGTAGTACTGCATTAGGGAATAACGAAGAAACTAACAAGTTCATAGTTACTAGGCATCTTATACAATGCAGGAGCTGGTAGTACTGCATTAGGGAATAACGAAGAAACTAACAAGTTCATAGTTACTAGGCATCTTATACAGTGCAGGAGCTGGTAGTACTGCATTAGGGAATAACGAAGAAACTAACAAGTTCATAGTTACTAGGCATCTTATACAATGCAGGAGCTGGTAGTACTGCATTAGGGAATAACGAAGAAACTAACAAGTTCATAGTTACTAGGCATCTTATACAATGCAGGAGCTGGTAGTACTGCACTAGGGAATAACGAAGAAACTAACAAGTTCATAGTTACTAGGCATCTTATACAATGCAGGAGCTGGTAGTACTGCACTAGGGAATAACGAAGAAACTAACAAGTTCATACTTACTAGGCATCTTATACAGTGCAGGAGCTGGTAGTACTGCATTAGGGAATAACGAAGAAACTAACAAGTTCATAGTTACTAGGCATCTTATACAGTGCAGGAGCTGGTAGTACTGCATTAGGGAATAACGAAGAAACTAACAAGTTCATAGTTACTAGGCATCTTATACAGTGCAGGAGCTGGTAGTACTGCATTAGGGAATACAAGAAACTAACAAGTTCATAGTTACTAGGCATCTTATACAGTGCAGGAGCTGGTAGTACTGCATTAGGGAATAACGAAGAAACTAACAAGTTCATAGTTACTAGGCATCTTATACAATGCAGGAGCTGGTAGTACTGCATTAGGGAATAACGAAGAAACTAACAAGTTCATAGTTACTAGGCATCTTATACAATGCAGGAGCTGGTAGTACTGCACTAGGGAATAACGAAGAAACTAACAAGTTCATAGTTACTAGGCATCTTATACAATGCAGGAGCTGGTAGTACTGCATTAGGGAATAACGAAGAAACTAAAAAGTTCATAGTTACTAGGCATCTTATACAGTGCAGGACACACACAGAAATGCAGAACCCTTATCCCCCCCTTAAAATGCACCAGATAATCAGCAGCTAGGGCATTACATACCATACCTCCATACCTCTCAATCTCTTAGCACAAGAAATCTGGACAAAGCATAAAATAATGGGGGGAAGCCCCCCAAATAGGGACAGATTATAAATATTACCCTTACAGACTTAATGTACTACAGTAACAGCATTTGTCATAGCATGCATTTTTGAAGGAAATGAAGTCTGAAACTCAACTGTATGACATTATTTAGTTATTTCAATCCTCAGTGATTTGCCAGAAAAAACATAAATTTTATAAGGAATAAGCCAAAAATATGAGGCAAACATCTGGGCATTCTACAGCAAAACTAGACAGTTGAAAGGTAGGCATAGCTTTCAACCGCTTAGTGCAAGAAATCTGGACAAAGCCTAAAACAATGGGGATACAATGCCCCAAAGATAGGGATAGATTTTAAGTATTGCTCTTTTAAACTTAAAGTTGCTAGAATGACAGAATTTGTGTTGGCATGCATTTTCTGAAGGATATGAAGTCTAAAACTCATATAAATGTAATTATTTAGTGACTTGTGTCCTCTTCTCTGATTTGCCACAAAACCTCAAATTTTTTGAGAAACTGACCAAAACTATTTGGCTAAATCTGGACAGTTCAGAGGTATGTTAAACACACACTTACCTTCGCTCTGCTCTGACTCTCAAACACACACACACACACACACACACACACACACACACACACACACACACACACACACACACACACACACACAAAACTTCTCTCTGCTGTTCTCTCACAGCAACACACACATACCAGCTCTCTCACACTCAAAAAAACAAATAAAATGAGCAAACGCACACACTTACTAAAAAGAGCAATAATTATATGCGGCATAAAGCATGTCATATGTGAAGATGCCTAACCCTAAAATGCCTGCCCCCAACACTAAAGCCTCTATTGCTCCTCAAACCTACATTCTACTTCCCCTCCAATTCCAGATCACTCCTTAAACCTCAATTCCCGCACACCTCCTGTACACTGTGGCTCAGTAAACCATAAATTCTCAACCCCCTCCCTAACCCTAAAGTTCTTATCACTTCCTAAATCTAAAATCACATTTCTTCTCGCTTAACCTAAAATACCCTTCACCCTTTGGTCCATGATCTCTCTAAACTTAACCCCCCCCCCCAACCCTGAAGTCATCATTATTCCATAAAATGTAAATTCCCTGTCCTCTTCTAAACCCTAAAATTTCTATTATTCCTTAAACCTAAAATTCTTGTCTCTACTCTAATCTCTGTTTCCATACCTATACCTAAAAACACCCTCCCATCTCCTTTTCTCCACTCACCTGGTCCACAGAAGAACTTGCTTGGATCCATTTCCTAGGAAGTGAGCAAATGGTATGGCTAGCCAACAAGGTTCCCTGGCTTACGCCACCCAAGAAAGTTATTTTCCTGTGCCACTGTCGAGCAGAGATACAGAAGTGATCCCCGGGGTGTATTTCCTATTTCCCATCCACTCATCAAGATTTTTCTTGAAGAGTGCTAATGAAGAACTTTGCTTTGCTGAGGCCTGTTCCAGAGTATGGGAAGTCTCTGGGACAGGAATCTATCCCTCTAGCATGTCCTGTTTATTGTGGTGATAAGGTTTAGGTCCTTAGAGCGTGTAGCTCAGAGGGATTGGGATTTCTTTAGTTGTATCATGTCCAACAGCTCTGGGTTTGACATAGCTTTATATGCAAGGCAGAGATCACCTCGGAGTAGACGATATGCTACGGAGTAAAGCTGGAGTTTTTTGAGGTAGTCAGTGTAGGGCATTTGTTTGAGGCCAGTGATCCTCTTTGTGAGGTACTTCTGTGGCCTTTCCAGCTGCTGTAGATGTCTTGTGAGGTACATTCAAAGGGGGAGTTGTACTCTATAATGGGTCTAATGAGTGTCGAGTAGAGGGGAACAATGACCTCTTTTTTTCCTGGATGGGAACCCTTTTATGATGAGGTGTGCCATGTAGAAGGACTTCCTGACTACTGTGGTGATGTGACTATCAAAGCAGAGACTACTGTCCACCTGGGTCCCAAGGTCTCTTATCACACATTCGGTGTTAAGTAGATTGCTGACTATGTGGTAGTTCATGAGTACAGAGTTTTTAGCAAAGGGGATGACACTGCACTTTTTGGCACTAAGCTTGAGGCCATGGCTCTGACACCAGGCATCTGTCTCAGCGAGGCCCTTCTGTAGGATGTCAACATCATTTGGGGACTAGACTATGGCTCCTAGTTTGCAGTCATCTGCAAACTTCGTTAGCCAGAGGCCTTCTGTGTTAGCCTGTACTTCAGAGAAGTAGATACCAAATAGGAGAGGTCCCAGGACGGTACTCCACTTGTCACTGTTCCTTCATTACTGAAATTACTGCACACTGAGAATGCAGGAAAATTAGCAACAGTTAAAAATTAAACCTATAATACAAAGCTTTACAGTAAGTATATAAACCATGCAACATGGAAACAAGAAGTACATCAAATACATACTGTCCACTAAAATTTCTCTAGTAATGAAAACAAACACAAGAGATGCCATCAATAACACAGTTTAAATCAGAATCTCCCAAATATAAAACTGTTCATTTACCTGTAATGACCAAGTTTGCAGTCTAAACAAGTCCCATTAATTCTTCAAGTAGCCATCTCCTAGAAAGCTCACTGTTTCTCCAGAAGACTTGCACAGGCTCTACAAAACAGCTTAACCAGTAAAACGTAGCCCTTATCTGTAAAACCTACTTCAAAATTCAGGTAACCTATAGCAAATCATGAGAGTCATTTATAATCCCACTGTCACCAACCAGAAAAAGTTAAATTCTTAAAAAAGTAGTAATTTAATAAAAAAAGCCTGCACTAACCTCTTGTCCAACCTTCCCTTATGACTGTGAGTTCCACAATCGAGTAGAATTCCATAGAAAGCGACACACAAAAATAAATAAATAAACAAATAAAAAAATAATTGGAAAGAGTCGTATACCTTGTTGCTGGGTGTGATACACTCAAGGCAGAGGGCCCATACACTGAAAGGCACAATAGTGTGGCATGATTGTTCCACTGAGGATTGTGCAAACACCACAATACAGAAGTAGCTGAGAAGCATTGAGAACATGAACCACAAAGTATTACAGAAAATGATGAAGAGTACATCAGATTGGATCAGCCATTACCAACAATCCAAAGTAGTAGATGCGAGAACACCAGCTGTAGTAGTTCATGGAAAAAAGACAAATGTAGCATCCATCATTGAAATTCCAACACATTGCTATTACAGTGTCTCACATACAGAGAGACACAAAGTCATAAAATATCAAGATTTGCAGGCAGAAACGAGACCAATGTGGGAAAAAATACCCAGACAGTTCCAATAGTAGTAGTAGGATCAATGGGTTCAAAAAAAAAAACTACAGTCATATTTAAATATACTACTAATACATGTAACTTGTAACATTTAGCAAAATTCTCTCTCTAGGCTGCCCCTCAACTCCCTGCCCCTACTCCAATACATCTCCTCTGGAAACTGCTACTCTTCTCAATAAACACTTTATTGAAACCATTCAAACACTCATACCTTACAACTGTAACACAACTTCTCTGCCTACCCCTCCCAATCCTTCTAACAAACAACTATTCTCTTTACATCTGGTTCATACTTCCTACATAGGTTCATAGGTTTATACTAGGCTATCTGCCCTAAGGCATTTATAAGCCTAGCCCAGAGTTTTTGTGGCTTACGCCACCCCTTATGTTAAAAAATACTGTGCCCATTAGTTTGTTGTGCCTCTGTCCAGCAGTGACACAGAGATGATTCCCGGGGTAAACCTACGATCTCCCATCCACCGGTCAAGATTTCTCTTGAACAGAGCCAGCAAGGTGCTCTGCCTCACATGGACCGGGATTTTATTCCATGACATAGGGAGTCTCTGGGTGACAAATCTATCCCTCCAGCATGTCCTATTTATATCCGTGCTAAGGTTTAAGTCGCTTGCTCTAGTGGATCTGGTAGATTTAGATTTTTTGAGGTGGAGCATGTCCATTAATTCCGGGTTGGACATGGCCTTGTATGTCAGGCACAGGTCACCTCTGAGCAGACGATATGCGACTGAATAGAGCTGGAGTTTCTTCAGTCTGGCAGCATATGACAGATTTTGGAGTCCCTTTATCCTTTTGGTGAGGAACTTTTGGGGTCTCTCCAATTGCTGTAGGTGTCGGGTGAGATACATCCCGAATGGGGCATTGTACTCGATCATTGGTCTGATAAGTGAAGAGTACAGGGGAACAATGACCTCACTTTGTCTGGATGTGAATCCCTTCATGATCAGGTCGGCAATGTAGAAGGTTTTTCTAACCACTTTAGCAATGTGAGTGTCAAAAGAAAGGCCACTGTCAACCTGGGTCCCCAGGTCCCTGATAACTTCTTCTGTGCTTAGTGGATTGCCACCTATATGGTAGCTTGGGGTTACCTTGTTTTTCCAAGGGTATGACTATACATTTTTGGCATTTAACTTCAGGCCATGGCTCTGGCACCAGCTATCAGTTTCCGTGAGACCCCTCTGAAGGATATCTGTGTTCGATGTACTTTCCACTATAGCTCCCAGTTTGCAGTCATCTGCAAACTTTGTCAGCCATAGTCCTCCTATGTTAGCCTGTACTTCTGAGAAGTAGATGCCGAACAACAGGGGGCCAAGGACTGAGCCCTGTGGGACACCACTTGTGACCGGCTTGGAGTCTGACATGGCGCCAGCTACTCTAACCCTGTGGGTTCTGTCCTTTAGCCAGTTTGCAACCCATCTTGTGGCATATGGGTTTACATTTAAGCTGGTAAGTTTCTCTATAATACCCGAGTGGGGTATTGTGTCGAAAGCTTTTGCAAGGTCAAGGTAGGCTGTATGGACTGCCTTTCCCTCATCAATGGCCTTGGTGACTGTTTCGAAGAAGTCGACCAAGTTCAAAAGGCATGATCTGCCCTTGACAAAGCCAAACTGGGTCGGGTCCAATGTCTGCAAGTCCCCTATGTCTTTGTTTATGAGTTCCATTATGATCCTCTCCATAGCTTTGCAGACCAGGCTTGTTAAGCTTATGGGGCGGTAATTAGCAGGGTCCGTAGAGGCACCGCCTTTGTGGAGTGAGACCACAGTTGCCGTACGCCACTCCTTGGGCACGTATCCTGTGGTAAGGCTAAGATTAAACAGCTGCCTTATGTGTGGGTTTAGTTCCTCATTGAGTTCATGTAGCACTCAGCCGGGGACACCAGCTTTCACCTGCACATTGGAGATGTCTAGGAGGCTGCACTCAGCTGGGATAGTTATCTCTCCTTTTGGGGGGAGAGGGGGGTGAAGTTTGCACTGAACCTGCCTGCCAGTATGTTGGCAATGTCTGTGGGTTCAGTGATTTTTGTATCATTTTGGACTAATTCTGAGCATATCTGGGAGTTTCCACCCAGGTTTCTAACATAGCTGAAGAAGGCCTTATGATTTTCTTACATCAGATCTCTTCTTCACAAACTCAAACCCTGCTTTCTTTCCACTGACAATCTGCCTCCTACCTTCCTTAAACTTGCTGCTGACTATTGCCTATCTAGTATCTATACTAATTAATAAACCTATTCAGGAATCCACCGTCCCTACCCTATGGAAATCTTTTTTCACTATTCCCCTGCATAAAGGTGGAAACTCTACAGACCCACTGAACTACCTGACCTATAGCTATTCTATCTCCCCTCTCTAAGATTCTTGAAAAATGCATCCACTCACAACTACTCAACTATCTCCTCCAGCATAACCTCCTTACCCCCACTCAGCATGGTTTCCATCCCAACCACAGCACAACTACTACCCTCTTATCCTTTAAATATACCATTGCCGAGGCCCTAACGGTTAAGGTGTTTGCCTTACAAACACAAGGTTCTGGGTTTGAGTCTCACAAGGGATAATTGGCTAGGCTTACAATGGCTCACATGGGGAGTTAGCCTTGTACTAACCTATGAACCTATGTAGCCTGACATATGCATTACTAGCCTATAATCTTTTAGCTTGTTAAATAAGTTGTATTTGTTTTAAGTAATGTTGTCACATTGTGTCCAAGTTGGTATAATTAATTGAAATCTTCTTCTATGTAACCTCTATTAGTTGATCATCTATTTGTAATGACTATTTCTTAATCTGAATTTGTAACTTTGGAGCTTTTCTCCCTGGGACTCCGCTGAAAATGGACACGTATCCAGCTGGACCATCCCAGTTAACAAATGTAAAATAAATAAATAAAACATAAATAAATGCAGATGGGTTGTTTTATTTTTGAGGCTTTTACAATTGCTTTCAAAACATGTTTGAAATACAGTGGAACTTTTCTCCATGGACCTCAAATAAAAATGGACACCTACCTAGTTAGACTTTCCCAGTAGTCAAATGTCAGTAAAGAAATACCATGCTTGACTTGTCCTTACAAATGCTGCCTCTGCCTACTCCCCATTAATATACATCACTACAGTACACTGTAATACAATACAATGCAATACACAATTTGTGATTACAACTAATACCAAAATGAAAACCAAGAAAAAGTTACACCAGATAGGGAATCTGTGGAAAT
Source organism: Protopterus annectens (assembly GCF_019279795.1). Classification (NCBI taxonomy): domain Eukaryota; kingdom Metazoa; phylum Chordata; order Ceratodontiformes; family Protopteridae; genus Protopterus; species Protopterus annectens. The sequence goes on from NC_056744.1 coordinate 1,307,095,505, forward strand.
AACTGGCCACCACCACCATGACAAAATCATCAGACTGAAAAATTACAAAAGCAATATTCACACTGCTCAACTATCCCCGATTTTGCCTCATATTATTACCCTCCTTATAAAATGTTTTAATTTTCTGGTAAATCATTGAAGATTACAGTCCGTAAGTAAAGTCAGACATGAGAGTTTAATACTTCTTAGTCTTTAGGAAATCCATGTGGATGACAATCCGGTTACTCTCCTACTAACTGGAATTATGGCAATATTTAAAAGTCAACCTGGATTTTGGACTTGTAAGGACACTGGCAGTCATTAATCTAGTATAAACTTATGAACCTATTAGTTATGCAAATATATGGCACAACAATACACTGAATGAATCATTCATACTTAATTCTTCCTACAACATATACTGCAAATTCAAGATTTGACATAACTAATGAAAGAGAATTTAAATAATCTGAAATATAAAAATGTACACTAACCTGTAGCATCCTTCAATAGGCTTGTAAGCATGTACCCTGAAGTGGACAGTTGTTTCAATTGAGCCAGCAGGGAAACCTACCCAGTATCGCAGCAGTAAAACATGGCCATAATCACTGTCACTGCCACATATAGCACCAGGAACTGAATTCAGAACTCCAGTTTTACAACCCCTCCACAAAACTAGTTCTGAACTCATTGTCACTATCCACAAAAGGAATACACAATAAATATTGTTTAAAATACTGAACATAAAGCACAACAAAACCTTCAACAATGACCACATCTTCTCAGCTGAGCTAAAATCCTGCAGACCAAAGCAAAAGGAACATGGTAAACTTCCTAGAAAACCAGACTCCTAAGCAATGAGTGAAAAAATAGCCAGTTAGCAATGTAAATAACACACCACCATTAACAGAAATACACTCACTCACACACGGAAATTACTGCACACTCAGAGTGCAGGAAAACTAGCAACCTGTAAAAAAATTAAACATTTTAATACAAAGCTTTACACTATATAAACTAACAGAAACTAAGGGCAATGCTGCTCAACGTCAGAAGTCTAAACCTCAAGATGTACGCACTCGAGGCTCTCCTCAGTATGGAGAATATTGATATCTGTGCAGTAACAGAAACCTGGTTCAAGGCTCCCGAGAGCACCCCAGCACTACCAGGTTATACCTCATACCATGCTTTTCGGCCCCAAAACTCGGACCGAACCACAAAAGGAGGGGGGAGTATCCATATTCATAAAAGATACCCATACCTCCAGGTTAGTGGCACTGCATGAAGCATCGGAGACCATCCATGTGCAACTAACAGTGGGCAAAACTGCCTTTCAGTTTGTAGCCTGCTACAGACCACCCTCCCAAACTCAAGAACCCCACTCGGCTTTCCTGAGAACACTGGAGAATATGAAGGTCTCTCCAAACACCATTATATTGGGTGACTTCAACTACCCAAACATAGATTGGGAGCAGTACTCAAGCCCCAACACCCTCGCCCAACGGTTCCTAGAATTTATGAACTCAAATGCTATGAAACAACTGGTCACCACTCCCACAAGAGGGGAAAACATATTGGACCTGATCATCACCAACATGGGGACTCTATGTTCCATACCAGAGGTACACCCCTCATTGGTAAGATCTGGCCATAAATTAATCTCACTGGACATCCATATCCTGTCCCCACACCCAGCCAAGGAAACCACAGTGAAGAAATTCTCAAAAGCAAACTTCACACTACTCAAAACCAAGGTGGAATCCTTTAAAGCCCTCGGGCCAATGAAAAATACGGCCCAAACCGCAGAATCCTTTACAAATGCTTTCTATGGACACCTACAGGAATGCATGGATCGTGCTATCCCAAATAAAACCAAGACTCATTCCCCTCCAAAGGCAGGAGACCTGTCTGGTGGACCCCAGCCATAAATAAGCTATACAACAGAAGAAGGAAGCTACTACATGAGAGAGCAAAATCCCAAAAAGGGAAGGCATCGCTGATCAGTACTAGCAAGAAACTACGATACCTCATAAAATCATCTAAGGCCAGCTTCGAAAGAAAAATTGGACAAGATGCTAAAGATAATCACAAGGCCTTCTTTAGTTATGTCAGGAACCTGGGTGGCAACTCCCAGATATGCTCTGAGTTTGTTCAAAATGATAAAAAAATACACTGAACCCACAGACATTGCCAACATCCCCCCTTCCCCTCCAAAAGAGCAAATGTCTTTCCCAACAAAGTGTAGCCTCCCTGACATCACAGATGCACAGGTGAGAGCTTCCCCCTCCAAAGCAAAAAACACAGCATCAATGGGACCGGACGGTGTCCCGGGCTGCATCTTACACGAACTCCAAGAAGAACTGAACCCTCACATAAAGTCACTGTTCAATCTCATCCTTACTACAGGATATGTAACCAAGAAATGGCGTACAGCAACAGTGGTCCCACTCCACAAAGGTGGTGCCACAACGGACCCCAGAAACTATGGCCTCATAAGCCTGACTAGCCTGGTCTACAAAGTTATGGAGCGTATCATCATGAAACTCATTAACAAAGACATTGGGGACCTCCAAACACTGGATCCTACCCAATTCGGCTTTGTTAAGGGCAGATCTTGCCTCTTGAACCTGGTCGACTTCTTTGAAACAGCCACCAAGGCCATAGATGAAGGGAAGGTAGTCCACACAGCCTACCTGGACCTAGCAAAAGCCTTTGACACAATACCCCACTCGGGCATCATAAATAAGCTCACCAGCTTAAATATCAACCCCTATGTCACAAGATAGGTTGCAAACTGGCTCAGGGATAGAACCCACATGGTCAGAATAGCAGGTGTCATGTCACACTCTAAACTAGTTACAAGTGGCGTCTCACAAGGCTCAGTCCTGGGACCTCTCGTTCGGTATACATTTCTCTGAGGTACAGGCTAACATGGGAGGACAATGGCTGACCAAGTTCGCAGATGACTGCAAACTGGGTGCCATAATCGACTCGCCAACTGACACAAGCATCCTCCAAAAGGGTCTCACAGCGACGGATAACTGGTACCAGTGCCATGGCCTAAAGCTAAATGCCAAAAAGTGCATAGTCATCCCCTTTGGGAAAAACAAAGTGCCCACAAATTAACACATAAGTGGTAATCCATTAAGTATGGAAGAAGTAATTAGGGATTTGGGGACCCAAGTAGATAGCAATCTCTCCTTTGACAATCATGTTGCCAAAGTGGTTAGAAAGACCTTCTATATAGCCCACCTTATCACGAAAGGGTTCACATCTAGATCAAGAGAGGTCATTGTGCCCCTCTACTCATCACTCATCAGGCCCATAATTGAATACAATGTCCCATTTGGGATGTACCTTACCCGACATCTGCAGCAACTGGAAAGACCCTAAAAGTACCTCACCAAGAGGATCAAGGGACTCAAACAGATGCCCTACGCAGTTAGGCTAAAGAAACTCCAGCTCTACTCAGTTGCTTACCGTCTACTCAGAGACGATCTGTGCCTGACGTATAAAGCCATGTCTAACCCAGAATTAATGGACATGCTCCACCTCAGGAAATCCAAATCCCTTAGAGCTACACGCTCCAGGGACTTAAACCTCAGAACAGAAATAAATAGGACATGCTGGAGGGACAGATTCATATCCCAGAGGCTCCCCTCACTCTGGAACAAAATCCCAATCCATGTTAGGCAGAGTCCCTCAATGACCAGTAAACTAACCTCAAAAGGGCTATCTTCTGTGACCTACTATACAGAGGCACAGTTAACTAATCTAAAACGGTGGCGAAAGCCAAACACACTCTGGCTAGGCTTATAAATGCCCTAGGGCAGATAGCCTAGTATCAGCCTATAAACCATGTGATATGACAACAAGAAGTACATCAAATACTTACTGACTACTTACATTTCTCTAGTAATAAATATAAACACAAGAGATGCCATCAGTAACACACAGTTAAAATCAGAATCTCCCAAGCATAAAAAAAGGTTCACTTACCTAATGTCCAAGTGTGTAGTCTAAACAGGTCCCATTAATTCTTCAAGCAGCCACCTCCTACAAAGCCAACTGCTTCTCCAGATGACTTGCACAGACTCTATAGAACAACTTTAAAAACACAATATAGCAATTATGTGTAAAACGTACTATAAAATTCAAAGCACCTAACGCAAATCTTGACAGTCATTTATAATCCCACTGTCACCAACCACATAAAGTTAAATTCTTAAAAAAGTAGTAATTTATAAAAAAAAAAGTTGCACTAAGCTCTTGTCCAACCTTCCGTTATGACTGAGTTCCACAACTGAGTTGTAATCTGTAGAAAGTGACTCACATATCATTTCATTAAAACAGTATAACCCACACCCAAACAATTAAGCCATGCCTTGTCTCTCCAAAAGATGCACCTGGACAATTGTGATGACTGCATGAATAGATTACATTGGTTAACACATTCAGATAAATACATACATTGAAATGAATAAGACATTTTAAACAGCTCAGCATGTAAACCTCTCATTCAATGAAATGAAAATCAATTCCAAGCCAGAAACCAATGCAGTTAGCACCTCATCAAGTTGAATATGACCATTTTCACATCTGATACAATTAACAGAAAGCCAAGAATGACTTTAGCAATTTTACAATTAACATACAAACCAATTAATCCAGGCTTCTCTTACCACAAACTGAGAAGTATGTAACTATTTTTATATGTTTAGTCAATGTTTTAGTTAATGTAAAAAACATTAAGAAACTGTACATTTTCAGTGGAGAGTGGTATCTGTAGAAAATGATAAAGTTACATAACCTGGGGGAAACTCTAACCTGAGAACTTGCTTTTTCATTCTTTGTACATATCAAATCTGTCAATTTCTTCATTGTTTTAATGTTATTTTTTGTTTTGGAGCTTTTCTCCCTGGGCCACCGCTAAAAATGGACTTGGTTCCAGTAGGACTATCCCAGTCAACAAATATAAAATAAAATAAAAAAATAAAATATACAGCATTAAGTGCTATATTTACAGGCTTGTAATAGACTTGGGACAGCTGGGAAAAAATTATTTCTGTGAAAACCTGGGGAATCACAAATATCAGCTGCCCAAGAGCAGAGTTTTAGAAACAGACTTTGGCATAATGGGAAACACATTAATGATGCACTTCTGCAAGAACCAAAACCTCCTCTTCTTCCTTCGGCTTTTCCCAGTTAGGGGTCACCACAGTGGCTCACCTGTCTGCTCATGATTGGCAGTCGAGTTTTTCGGTGTTGAGTTGCCAGCCCGGCAACCAACCTTCCACAGAAGGCACAAACATGCACAGACTCACATCTAGGGCCAATTTAGTGTGTCCAATCCATCTTTGGGATGTGGGAGGAAACACACGCAACCACAGGGAGGACATGCAGACTCCACACAGAAGGCACCCCCCCCCCAGCCAAGGATTGAACCAGAGAACCTCTTGCTGTGAGGTGGCAATGCTAACCACTGCACCATTGCGGCCACCCAAGAACCAAAACCTCTAAATATATGAATTGGGTTAAACTTACAAAACTTGGCATCTCAAGATGGCCTGAAACACAAAAGCAAAAAGTATTTAGATTCATAGGTAGCTACTAGGCTATCGGCCCAAGGGCCTAAGTAAGCCTAGCCAACAAGGTTCCCTGGGTTATGCCACCTAAGAAAGTTATTTTCCTGTGCCCCTGTCGAGCAGAGCCACAGAAGTAATCTCTGGGGTGTATTTCCAATTTCCCATCCACTCATCAAGATTTTTTTTGAAGAGTGTTAATGAGGAACTTTGCTTGACATAGATGGGTAGCTTGCTCCAGAGTATGGGAAGTATCTGGGACAGGAATCTATCCCTCCAGCATGTCATGTTTATTGTGGTGGCAAGGTTTAGGTCCCTAGAGCATGTAGCTCAGAGGGACTGGGATTTCTTTAGGTGTAGCATGTAGTAGGCGATATGCTGCGGAGTAAAGCTGAAGTTTTTTTGAGACCGTCAGCGTAGGGCATCTGTTTGAGGCCAGTAATCTTCTTTGTGAGGTACTTCTGTGGTCTTTCCAGCTGCTGCAGATGTCTTGTGAGGTACATACCAAAGGGGGTGTTATGTGTCTAATGAGTGTTGAGTATAGGGGAACAATGACCTCTTTTTTCCTGGATGAGAACCCTTTTGTGATGAGGTGTGCCAAGTAGAAGGATTTCCTGACTACTGTGGCGATGTGATTATCAAAGGAGAGACTACTGCCCACCTGGGTCCCAAGGTCTCTTATCACACATTCAGCATAAAGTAGACTGCCACCTATGTGGTAGTGCATGGATACAGAGTTTTTATCAAAGGGGATGACAAAGCACTTTTTGGCATTGAGCTTGAGGCCATGGCTCTAACACCAAGCATCTGTCTCATTGAGGCCCTTCTGTAGGATGTTCACGTCATTTGGGGACTCTACTATGGCTCCTAGTTTTCAGTCATCTGTGAACTGCATTAGCCAAAGGCCTTCTGTGTTAGCCTGTACTTCAGAGAAGTAGATACCAAACAGGAGAGGTCCCAGGACTAAACCCTGTAGTACTCCACTTGTCACTGGTTTGAAGTCAGATGTGGAGTCTGCAACTTTTACAGTGTGGGTTCTGTCAGTGAGCCAGTTGGCAACCCATCTTGTGATGTAGGGATTTAAACCTTGTTTACTGAGTTTAGATATAATTACAGAATGGGGGATGGTGTCAAAAGCCTTGGCGAGGTCAAGATAGGTTGTGTGAACCACCTTACCCTCGTCTATGGCTTTGGTGACTGCCTCAAAGAAGTCGATCAGGTTGAGGAGGCATGATCTGCCTTTCACAAACCCGAACTGGGTGGGGTCCAGAGTTTGGAGGTTACCGATGTCTTTGTTTATGAGTTCCATGATGATACATTCCATGGCCTTACAGACCAAGCTCATCAGGCTAATAAGACAGTAGTTCCCGGGATCAGTGGTGGCTCCCCCTTTCTGGAGTGGGATAACTGTTGCTGTGCACCATTCAGTGGGCACAAAGCCTGACGAGAGGCTTTGATTAAACAGGGTACTTAGGTGGGGAGCCAATTCATTCTGAAGTTTGTGTGAACCACAGCCTGGGATGTTGTCCGGTCCGATGGATGCTGTGTTTTTGGTGTTAGAGAGTGCAGCTTTTACCTGCATAGTTGTGATTACAGGGACTCTGCATTCTTCCTGTATAGATATGGGCCCTTTAGGGGGTGAGAAAGGGGTAAAGTTAGCTGCCTGGATGTTGGCAATATCAGTTGGTTATGTAATCTTCGTGCCGTTGTGCTGTAACTCAGAGCAGATCTGGGTGTTGCCATTGAGATTCTTCACATAGCTATAGAATGCTTTGCTGTTGTCCCTAGAATCAGTGGCAATTTTGTTTTTGTAGCTAGCTGAGGATCTTATAAGGGATCTCAGGTTCTTACTGAGGCTGACCAGGGAGCTCCTCCACCCATGGGATTTTACTCTCTTTTGCAACAGTTTCTTCCTTCTGTTGTAGAGTTTGTTTATGGCAATGGACCACCAGATTAGCTTCCTTTTTTTGGAGGACAGCATCTTGGTTCTTTTAGGGATAGCACGATCCATGCACTCGTGTAAGTGCTTATAGAGTGCATTTGTGTAGGATTCAGCAATCGTAACTGTATTGTCCATCTGCATGGATGTCATGAAGTTCACCACTTCTGTCTTACGAAGCATGAATTTAGCTTTGGAGAAATGTTTTACCATGGTTTCCTTAATGGGGGGTGGGGGCGGGATGTGGATATCTAGGGTGATTAGCTTATGGTCAAATCTGACCAACGAGGAGTTGACTTCAGGAGTGGAACACCAGTCACTCATGTTGGTAATGACTAGGTCTAGGATATTGTTGCCCCTGGTGGGGGTGTGGATGAGTTGATTCAGGGCAATGGAATTTATGAATTCCAGGAAACGTTGAGTGAAGGAGTTGGTACATGAGTAGTTTTCCCAGTTAATGGTAAGGTAGTTGAAATTACCCATTATTAGGGTATTTGATTTCCAGTACATCAAGAAAAGAGGAGTAACCGCAGTGGTGGTGCTGCGGTAGCGCTGTCGCCTCACAATAAGACATTGTCCTGTTCGATTCTCAGCTAAAGCGTCTTCTGGGTGGAGACATGCATGAATAGGCGTACCTTCGTTGAAGGTTGTACGCCAGGGCTGGCAACGCGGTACATAAAAATCTACTGCCAATCATTAGCGGACCGGAGTTCCGCTGTGGTGACCCTTAACCAGGAAAAGCCGAAAGATACATCAAGAAAAGAGGAGTGGGAATCCTGGGGCATAGTGGGGGATCTGTAACAAGCTACAATTTGCATTGCAGTTTTGCCCAGAATTAGTTGCACTTGGATAACCTCGGATGCATTATGCTGAACAACTAGCCTGGAGGTGTGGATATCCTTAATGAATATGGACACACCTCTGTTTTTGGTGTTCCAGTCCAGGTCAGATGGCCGAAAAGTGTGGTATAAGTTATACCCCGGTAATGCAGTGGTGCTCTCTGGAGCCTTGAAACAGGTCTCAGGTACTGCACAGATATTGATGTTCTCCATTTTATGGAGTGTGTATTGAGGGGGTGCATTTTGAGATTTAGACTTCTAGCTCTAAGTAGCATTACCCTCAGTTTTTGCTTACCTGTTCCTGTTACGTTGGTGAATTTGTCATTTGTACCTTGCCTAAAAAATTTTGACTCATATACTTTTTTTTAGTAGTCAAGTAAACATGTTATGGTCTTGAAATGCACTCACTAGTGCACATACTGTCTACAAAAACACCATGCAAATACCTTTTGTCTAAGTCTGTATAACGTACTGTAAAAGATCTCACCGTTCAGTGCAGACAGGGCAGCACATACTTTCGCTCCACTCCCACTTACTGCAAATCGATGCAGGTCACCCAAAAGTCATAAGGGGCACACACAAGCACACTAAATCTATCCCCTAACCTAACTCAAAACAGTCACAATCACACACACACACTTTATCTATCCTCTGACCTAATCTATCCCCTAACCCTAAACACGCACACTCACACACACTTAATTCATCCCCTTACCTGACCCTTACTCTAACCATAACCCATGTACATTAGCAAACAGACACATACTCACACCTCCTACACATCCCTGTTACCTGTTGTAATGAAGCATACACCTGGAAAAAAATCTGTTTGATAAAGTGGACATTTAACCAGAAAACTCCGACTTCTGTCCGTCCACCAAAGCAATCATCTACAAATCAGAGCCACTATGAAGTATATGAAGACATAATAACTTGAGTCTAAGTTGCTATGTGGTCATACACAGCAGGTAAGAATAGATGAAGTCCTATCTCCATTACAACCTATCACCAGTGATGTACCACAAGATTCTGTTCTGGAACTAGTCCTTTTTAACATCTTTTCTTAAGATGTCAGCACTGTTGGCAACACTGACAAAATATAAAGATGACTGCAAAACTGAGAGCATTGCTCTGAATTCATTACTGAATCCCCAAATGATGTAGATACTCTACAAAAAGGCCTTACAGAAATAGATGCTTGGTGACAGAGCCATGGGCTCAAGCTCAATGCCAAGTAATGTATAGTTATCCCCTTTGGGAAAAACATACCTGTGAATTATCACATAGGTGGCAATACACTAAACACCGAAAGTGTCATAAGAGACTTAGGGACACAGGTGGACAGTGGTCTCACCTTCAATAACCACATCGCCACAACAGTTAGGAAATCCTTCTATGTGGCACACATCATCACTAAGGGCTTTTCATCCAGAAAAAAGGAGATCATTGTCCCAACCCATTATAGAATACAACGTCCTATTTGGTACGTACCTCTCAAGACATCTGCAATAACTGGAAAGGCCGCAGATATACCTCACTAAAAGAATCACAGACTTAAAGCAGATGCCCTATGTTGACTGCCTTAAAAAACTCCAGCTATACTCTGTCGCATATCGTCTACTCCGAGGTGATCTCTGCTTAACATACAAGGTCATGTCAAACCCAGAGCTGTTGGCATGCTACACTTAAAGAAATCCCAATCCCTCTGAGCCACACACTCCAGGGTCTAAATCTTGTCATCACAATAAACAAAACATGCTGGAGGGATAGGTTCCTGACCCAGAGACTCCCCAGATTCTGGAATAGACTGCCCATACATGTCAAGCAGAGCACCTCTTTGGCCCTCTTCAAAAGGAACTTTGATGATTGGATGGGAGAAAGGAAATTCACCCAGAGGATCATGTCAGTCACCCTGCCAGACAGGGGTCCAGGGAAGTAAATAGTGTGGGAAGGAATAGCCAGGGAATTGTTATGGCTAGGCTTGTATAGGCCCTAGGGCCGATAGCCTAGTACCAACCTATGAATCTCTAACACTAGTTCCCTTCAACCACCACTTCAAAAATCACAAAAGTGGTAAAGTACAAATAAATTTGCCTTCCATATCAGAAAATATGAAGCCATCTGGCATTTGGAAATTTCCTACTTGGGGACTGTCAGTCTCACAAACCTGTAGATCAGTTGCATATAATCAACCAAATGTGGTGGATTAAACAACATAAGTTGACAACTGAGCATTTAAGCCAAAAGCAGGACACTCGTGTGTGTGTGTGTGTGTGTGTGTGTGTGTGTGTGTGTGTGTGTGTGTGTGTGTGTGTGTGTGTGTGTGTGTGTATATATATATATATATATATATATATATATATATATATACATACATATACATATACATATATATATATATATATGTGAAAATGGGCCACCAACCAAGAGGGCTAACCCTGTTGACAAAAGACAAATAAATAAAACAAACATTATGGTTTCTGTGAATTAAAAACACATTAATTACAGGTGGTGTTCCAGCTTGCTTTACCCAATTATGCATTGGCCCTGCAAAGTTTTAATTACTACAGCACACAGGAGGGACAATCATCTCATCCACAGACGGCCTACCATACCCTTTGCCTACCCAAAGCAACTGGTTTGAACCTGCCAAGTTAAAAATACATCAAAGTAACCATTTTTCTTTCATATAAGCATTAGCTATGTTAGTATGTTAGTAGCGTAGTTGTCTGTGTATATCCAGGGTGTGCAGAAGTTTTTCCCCTCTATTCTGTGGATTTGGGAAGAACGTAGGCAAGTGAATAGCTTGGTTCAAGGATACCCTAGATACCACCTTTGGCATAAAAGAAGGATTGGTTCTTAGTGAAACTCTGTCCTGATAGAAGATAAGAAATGGCTGTACTGCCATTAATGCTTGTAACTCAGATACACTTCTTGCTGAAGTTATTGCCAGAAGGAATGCAGTTTTCCAAGACAGAAACTGTAGATCCGCTGATGCTGCTGGTTCAAAAGGAGGAAGTGTTAGTTTCTCCAACACAAAGTTGAGATCCCAAGCGGGTAGAGGGGGTTTTCTTGGAGGTTTAATATTTTTGATCCCTCTCAGAAATTGCCTGAGGAGAGGGTGTGAGAAGATATGTGGATCCACATTGTATTCTGCTGAAATTGCTGAGGCATGAATCTTAATGGAAGAATAGGACAGACCATTGTGGAACAATTCTGCTAAGTATTCCAGAATATGTGTCATGCTTGCCACTGTCACATCTGAGCCTTTTGATGTGTTCCAAAAGAGAAATCTTTTCCATTTAGCTGAGTATGTCTTCCTTGTGGAAGGCCGGCGAGCTTCCAAGATGATGTCCTTCACTCTCTGTGATAAAACATTTTGTTTGGGATTTAATGAATTTTCCAGGCAGTTAGCTGCAGTGTTTTCAAGTTGGGATGCATGATCTTGAAATTGTTCTGCGTCAGAAGAAGAGGCCATAGGGGGAGAGGCCATGGTTTTGCCTGTGACATGCTTCTCAGTAGTGGATACCAGTGTTGCCTTGGCCAGTCTGGAGCTATCAGAATCACTCTTGGCTGCTCCTCCTTGATCTTCAGTAGAACCTTGTACATCAATGGGAGAGGTGGGAAGGCATATACTTTTAGAGCTTTCCAGCTGAAAGAGAGAGAGTCCACCCTCCAAGCTTGTGGGTGGTATGTCCTTGAGCAGAATTTCTTCAGTTGATGGTTGAGGGGGGAGGCGAACAGATCTATCTCCGGCATTCCCCATGCCTTTGCTATGAGTTGGAAGATGTCTGGGTGCAGCATCCATTCGTGTGCATCCATGGTAGTTCTGTTTAACCTGTCTGCCAGTGTATTCTCTTTCCCTGGCACGAACTGGGACTGTAGTTGGATATTGAGGTTCAGGCATAGTTCCCATAGATTCATAGCCAGCCGGCAGAGAGGGTAGGAGTGTGTGCCTCCCTGCTTGTTTATGTACCACATGACCGTGGTGTTGTCTGTCCTTATTAACAGGTGGCCTTGATGGAGGAAGGGTTTGAAAACCTCGATTACATGCATCACTGCCAGCATTTCCTTTTGGTTTATGTGCATGCGTAGCTGACCTTGAGACCATAGGCCTTGGATACATTTGCCCTCCATGTGTGCTCCCCATCCTTGGTCTGAAGCGTCCGTGGTGATGGTTTGTTTTGTTTTTGGTTTGTTGAAAGGCAACCCTCTGTTGGACTGGCAGGCCTGAGCCCACCACAGAAATTCCTTTTGAAGGCAAGGAATGATTGGTATCAAGGTTTCTAAACTGTGACTGTGTTGAGACCATAAACTCCTTAGGTACCATTGTGATTTTCTCATATGCAGCCTGGCCTGTGGTATCAGAATTATGCAGGATGCCATGTAACCCAGGACCTGCAGGATTTTCCTCGCAGTAAGCTGAGTTTGTCTTGTCAGAATCATGAAGTAATCTGGAAGTTGTTTTTGTTTTTCTTCTGTGAGAAAGGCCATTTGGGTGGTTGTGTCCAGCTCTGCACCCAAAAAGGTTATTCTTTGGGATGGCACAAGTCTTGACTTTTGGATGTTGACTGTGTATCCCAAGGCCTGTAGCAGGTGGATGGCATAGGCCAAGTCCTTTATCAAATTTCCCTTGCTGTCCGCTTGTATAAGGCAGTCGTCCAGATATGGGTAGATCTGAATCCCCTGAAGTCTGCAGTGTGCAATTACTGATGCCAGGCATTTTGTGAATACTCTGGGCGCAGTAGATAAGCCAAAGGGCAATGCTGAGAATTGATAATGCTCTGATCCTGCAAGAAATCTGAGGTGTCTTCTGCAACTTGGTCGAATAGGGACATGCAGGTATGCCTCCTTGAGATCTAGAGTCACCAGCCAAGACTCCTTGCCCAACATGAGAAGAAGTTGCTGTAGGGTCAGCATCTTGAATTTTGGCACAATAAGGTAAGTATTCAGTGCAGACAGGTCGAGAATAGGCCTCCATTGATTTTCTTTTCTTGGTACAAGGAATAGTCTGGAGTAAAATCCTTGGCCTTGTTCTGAAAGTGGTACCTTTTCTATAGCTTTCATTTGAAGCAAGTTGTTGATCTGCCTTAAAGCCTCTGCCCTCTGATTTGGTGGCAGGTTTGGCATTCCGTTTCTTTTTGGCAGAGTGTGGAAGTGGAACCTGTATCCTTTGTCTATTATTTGCAGTGTCCATGTGTCCCTTGTAATATAATGCCAGTTTTTTGAGAATAAAGCCAGCTTTCCGCCCAAGGGTGCTTCCAGTTGATCCCTGGTAGGCGGAATCAGAGTAAAGTCATTGAGCCTGTCCTGGTGTAGTAGTTACTGTTGCTGCTGCTGCACTACTCCTCTGGTTGGCAGGCTGCCACTGACAGCCTCTGTAGGAGCCTTTCGATTGGCTTTTGCTTCTAGGGCGTCTGTTCCTGCCTCTCTGGGCTCTGTCCGAGTCTGGAAAGGACCAATTCTTAGTAGGCCAGTTTCTGCTGAATCTCGGTGGTTGTACTTGCAGGAAATCCTTAACTGTTTGCACAGATTTTGCCTTTTCTTCAAACTTTTTTAAGACCTCCTGAGCAGAGGAGCCAAATAAATTTTGTTTCTCCATTGGAGCATCCAGGAGTTTAGCTTTAACATGGTCTGGCAAAGATTGTTCCATCAGCCAGGCATGCCTACGAATGACTGCCCCAGTCATAGCTGACCTAAATGAAGCCTCCAATGCATCATAGCCACATTTTAAGAAATGATTACTAACCTGCTGTGAGTTGTGAACCAAATCCTGAAGGGATTTACGGTCAAGGGGTTCAGGAGAAGAAAGTTTCTTATTCATTTCATCTAACAAATACTCTTGGTACTGTATCATATGAAATTGACAATTTAATGCCCTGACAGAAAGAGTTGCAGAAGTATATACCTTCTTTCCCCATCTCTCTAAAGCTCTAGACTCTCTTTCAGAGGTTAGAGGATTTTTGGCAGTGGCAGCTGCAACCCCTTTAGGGCCCTGAGAAATAGTTTCTGGGTCTGCAGAATGGGCTTTATACAGATGGAAATGAGAATCCGGGACCCTGTAGTATCTATCATGCTTGGCAGGGGCCGGAGGGAGAGTATCAGGGGCTGTACTGACGTCATTGTATACATCATCAATTACATTCAAAACAGGAGGTATAGCTATGGGCCTATGTTGAGGCAAATGTAAAAAGGTCCTTAATCTTTTTCTAGAATTAGAAAATTCCTGACCTTGCCATTGAAAATGCTCTCTCATGGAGTGTAGAGTCTCACCAAATGAAAATTCTTCAGGAGGGGAGGCCGAAGGGATAGATTCTTCAGCATCAGAATCCTCATAGGGCGAATAAGCCTCCTCCTGGTGGTCTGACAACTCAGATCCATCCGTGGACTCATCTGAAGAGTGTGGGTCAGAGGGGTCAGTCCTGGGCCTTTTGTCTGGTGGAGGGTGAGAGGCCCTGTCTGGGTGAGGTTGTGAACCCCTAATTAAAGAAATAAGGTCCTCTGCAAGGCTGAGGATCTGAGAACTAGAAGAAGGCCTCTGGGAGGTAGCCTTAGGAGGCAAAGCTTTAGAAAGTTTAGCAGCTTTAGCCCTAGAAAAGGCCTTAATGGACATGGAAGCAGGGGGCCTAGCTGCCCCAAGTGCAGGAGTAAAAATATCCAAAGGTATGGTGTTGGACATTTCCTGGACACTGATTTTCGGTAGGTAGCTCGGTAGCCGACTCAGCCGGGGCTTCCCGGGCCGCGGTGGTCGGTTGAATGGATTCAGAAGAAGGAATCTCCGAGGATTCGGTTTCGGCCGAAACCGAGACACTCGCGGTAGGCCTTACTGTGGTTTCAGCCGAAACCGCGGGCCGCGAGTGTCAGTCCTTGTCCTTCCGTTTTTTCACCAAATGCGAAGTCGGAGTCTCTGACGGCATTTTATATGCAAAATTGGCCCCAAAAAATTCCTCTGCAAACTCCGACCGACGTCTAAGAGTTCGTCGGTTGAAGGAAGCACAGGCTGAACAGGCCGATACGTCGTGGTCTGGGCCTAAGCAAGGAAGGCAGTAGGAATGGAAATCCTTATGAGGTATTTGTTTCCCACAAGTTAAACAATTATTTACTTTGTCTGACATCGGCTGAGGCAAGAAAGAGTCCCCAACAGGGTACTTAGCTTTTCAAGTCTTCGGTAGCTGAATTCACTGGATCTGACCGACCGGCACTTGCGAACAGCTTCTGCTTCGGGCACCGCACGGCAAGAAAGACTGAGGAAAATGGTGTCGGCTGATGCTTTTATACCCCAGACGCTCTGACATCGGGGAAAGTGCGACATCAGCCGAGGCCAGACCCAGACTTTGGAATCCAGCCGACTGAAGGGCTGCCTGAGGCAGGACAACCCATATGTTATGACTGCAGATGCATCCTTGAAGGGTAGCACTTTACCTCAAACATGAATCATTTTACAGTCTGGTAGTAGAACTGTACTACTTTCCCTTGTAAATGACAAAATAACTGTAGGCAAACATATTTAAAACTTTAACATTTGTAAAAATTTTACTTCAGCATAACTTCAAATCTCCATGAGTGTTCTTAAATAACTCACAAGAGTAAATAAAACACTATGTGGTGATTAGAACATTTATCTTTTTGCAAATTGCTGGTCCTTTTATTCATACAAACCAGATACTTCTAGTAGAGCATTTAACAATCGCAAGGGGTTTGCAGCTTATACATTGTATTGTTTCTGCAGGAGTTTCAGCATTTTTGTAGGCTCACCTTGCCTCCTTTACACTGTAGCAATTTGTTTGTTACAAATGTAGCAAACAGTTGCTACAGCCCGCCTTCACAGAGCACTACAACTCTGAAATTTTATTAAAAAATACATTTTATTGTAAACTGCGACAAACTGTTTGATAGCAACAGTTGCTGCAGTTAAAACCACTCACGGCGTTGAGGTTGACTACAGGTAAAAGCCGGTATTACATTAAAGAGTGATCCAGATCGACTGGTCTGGAGCTCAGACCTCTCAACTGTCTAGATTTTCTGAGAGTGTTCAAATTCTTGCTTCATGTTTTTTTTTTTTTCTTTTAAGTTTAGTTTTTACTTTAAACTGCAGCAAACTATTTGCAAGCCGCAGTTGCTACAGCTAAGACCATACACAGCACTACGGAGCTGCGGTTTGACTGCAAATGCAATACCGGCTTTTAAAAGAAGGTATTGCATTACAACATGATTGAGATCGGCTGGCCTGGGTCAGGGATGTCACAGCAGACCTATCAGCTGTCCGGATTTTTTGGAGAATGCTCGGAGACTTGCCTCATGTTTCAAAAAAAAAAAGAGGAAAAAAGTTTTGTTTTTACTTTAAACTGCCACAAACTGTTTGCTAGCAACAGTTGCTGCAGTTAGGACCACGGACAGCGCTACGGTGTCCAGGTTTGACTACAGATGCAATACAGGTGTTTAAAAACCGGTATTACATTAAAGCCTAATCGGGATTGGCTGGTCTGGGGCTCAGACCTCTTCACTGTCCAGATTTTTAGCCTCATACATTTTGTCCGTTAAACATATGTTTTAAGTTTTTATGACAAATCATGGGTGACTGAAACCACTAAATAATAACATGGTTTTCAGACATCCTATCCCTCAGAAAAAAATGCATCCTATCATAAATCCTGTTATTCTAGCAACTTTCTAGGCTTATAATATTGATATTTTAAATCTATCCTTATACTTGGGCCGTTATTTCCCCCATTATCGTAGCCTTTGTCCAGATTGCTTGTGCTAAAGGTTTATGAGTTATGCTGTTCTTACCAATGTCATAATATATATATATATATATATATATATATATATATATATATATATATATATATATATGAATATAATCAGTGTCTATTTTTACCAGTGCTCTTCGATTCTTCTAGTAACAGGTAGGAACTGGAGAGACGGTCTCGTAGTTTACACAGGGAAAACAAAACTGCAATGGGCATAGGATATATGGGCAGGGACGTACTGTGATCTCACAAAGTGGGTGTGTGGGATTGTTAGAACGTCATTAACTGATGTCACAAACAGGGAGGTGATTAGCTAAGTGGGTGGTAGTGTTTTCAGCTTCGGTCCGAGGCAGAAATGTAATTTTAGAAACGAGATAGTGTCCCTTTAATTGTCCTGGAAGAATGTGGTCCTTGAAGGCTGACAGAGCATTCTGTACAGCTAACATTTGTTTTTGATTGATATGCAGATGCATTTGACTTGGGTTCTATTTGCCCTGAATGCACTTCCCTGTCAGGTGAGCCCCCCATAGTCTGATGCATCTGTTGTTAGGGTTTGGGCATCGGGGGGGGGGGGTGAATGGTAATCCCTTGTTTTGGTGGCAGGCCTCTGCCCACCAAAGGAACTCTAGACGTAGGCAAGGTATGATAGGAATCATTGCTTCTAGATCCTGAGAATGTTGACACCATAGGCTTTTTAGATACCATTGTAGTTTCCTCATATGCAGACTTGCATAAGGAATAAAAAGAAAGCAGGAGGCCATGTACCCCAAGGCTTGTAGTATTTGCGTTGCAGATAGCAGGGTTTTTGTGGCCACTTGTTTGAAGTAGGTTGCCAAATGAAATTCTCTGGCATAAGGAAAGCCATCTTGGAAGTTGTATTCAACCTTGCTCCCAGGAATATAATTTGTTGACAGGGTACCAGGCATGATTTCTTTCTGTTTATAGTGTACCACAGACAAATTAGCACCCTTTGTACAAACACCAGATGATTCAAAAGTATGTCCTGGCTTTCTGCCTGAATTAGACAATCGTCCAGGTATGGGTATATTTGAATATTTCTTTGCCTGTAAAATGCAATAACTGGAGCTAAACACTTTGGGAATACCCTGGGTGCAGTAGATAAGCCAAAGGGCAGTGCACAGAACTGACATTGCGTGAAGCCTGCTTTGAAGCGTGGGTACCTTCTGCAAGATTCCCTGACTGGGATGTGCAGGTATGCTTCTTTTAAATCTAGTGTTGCCAACCAGGCATCTTTGCCTAGCATAGGAAGTAATTGGTGAAAAGACAGCATCTTGAATTTTGGAATCTCCAAAAAGGTGTTTAGAGTAGACAGGTCCAGAACAGGACGCCATGAATTGTCTTTTCTGGGTACCTGGAAAAGTCTCGAGTAGAAACCATGTCCCTTTTCCTCTCCTGGTACCAACTGAATAGCCCCCATGCATGCTTAAGAGAGAAAGTACCTGCTTTTGGGCCTCTGCTCACTGAATTGGGGGTAGATCTGGCCACCCGCTTGGTGTTGGTAATGTGTAGAATTGAAATCTATATCCCTGGGACACTGTACTTAAAACCAGTTTGTCCTGGGTAATGAGTTCCCAGTTCTTTGCATGAAGAGTAATCTTTACCCCAAAGGGGCAGACAGTTGAGAAGTGCTTGGCAGTTTTAAAAAGAAGCCATTGAGACAGTTTATTATAGGGGGGAGTTTTACTACCCCCAAATTTGGAAGTGGAGGCCCCCCACTGCTTAGTGCTGTGCGTACCCTGGGACTGGAGCCTGGGAGCTCTGCCGGATCTGGGTTTAGACTGAGAAGGTCTGGAAGAGGCAGGAAAGGACCAATTCTTGGAAGGCCAATGCCTACTAAACCTTTGAGGTTGTACTTGTAAAAATTATTTTAACAGCTTGCATAGATTTAGCTTTTTCTTCCATCTTTTTAAGAACTTCTTCTGCCTTGTTGCCAAACAGGCGGTCCTGGTTTAAGGGAGCATCCAGTAATTTTGCTTTAACATGATCTGGCAAGGATTGCTCCTTAAGTCAAGCATGCCTTCTAAGTACAGGCCTAGTTACAGCAGCTCTGCAAGATGCCTCTAGTGAATCAAAACCACATTGCAAAGTATGTTTTCCAACTTGTTCAGTTGAATGCAGTAAATCCTGTAAATCCTTATTTTCAGCACAATCAGGAATCAACATCATTTTCTGTTTAAGCAATCCAATAATATACTGCTGATACTTTAACATATGAAACTGGCAGTTTAAGGTCCTAATGGCCAAAGTTGCAGAAGTGTGTACCGTCTTAGCCCATATATCCACTGCCCTGAAGTCTCTATCAGAGGGGGTAGGGTTTTTGGCAGTTGCAGCTTTAATGCCCTTGGGTCCCTGTGAAATGGTCTCAGGATTCGCAGTAGGATTTTTAAAAATAATAAATTAATATCTATCAGGTTTTCTGGGAGCAGGAGGTAAAGAGTCAGGGGCCAAGCTAGATTCTGAAAAGGCATCAACAACCATGTCTAGTATAGGAAGTATGGCTAAAGGCCTGTGCTGCGGCAGGAGTAAGAAATCCCTAAGCCTATTTTTAGAATCAGATAAATCCTGACTTTCCCAACGAAAATGCTCCCTGAGGGTATGCAAGGTTTCACTAAAAGAAAAATCCTCTGGGGGGGATGCAGAGGGAATAGAGTCCTAAGCATCAGAATCCTCACAGGCAGATAAGGGTAAATCCTGGTCATCAGAGGAAACAGAAAATTCAGAATCCTAGTCAGAAGTAACATAAGCAAACTCAGTCCTAGGTCTCTTAGAGGGGGAAGGCTGGCTTCCCCTGATTAAAGAAATAAGGTCTTCAGCCATTCTTAACATTTGTTTTTTAGGCATAGAGGCCTGGTCATGTGGTCTGGGCATCAGTTTTCTAGGCATGGTTCGAGTTTTAGGCCTTGAAGAGGAAGATGGCGTTGGTTTAATACACAAGTCAATAGGTCTGAATACACCCCCAGAAGCCGGTGCCTGCACAGCGGCTCCGGACCCATCCAAGGTAGAGACATCCTCAGGTTCCACAGTTGAAGCATCTCGTGGCATGCCGGACTCTGAATGGGTCTCAGTAGAGGCCTGCGAATCTGAAGTAGCGGGTATCAGGGGCTGTGAAAGCGCCTCACTGAATACCAGTGAACTGGCGACTGGCTTAGGAGAAGCGTCGGCAGCTTTGGACCTCGGCAGCCTCTGTCTCTATCTTTGCTTTTTTTGGAATGTCGGATGGCTTAACGAAGACATATCGGGAAAATTGAACAGAGCACCAAAACATTTAAAAGCGTAAATATACCGACAATGGATAGTTTGTGGTTTAAATAAGGCACAAAACCGACAGTGAGGTATGTCATGGTCAGGGCCTAGGCAAGGAATACAGTACGAATGAAAATCTTTATGAGGTATTTGCTTTCCACAAGTAATGCAATTATTTACTTTTACTGACATCGGTTTAGAGCAAGAAAAAGTTTTCCCAATGGGGTACTTAACTTTTTGTTGAAGACTTCAATTCTAAAACTCGAAAACGAAAATTTCAGGAGTTAGCTGACCGGCAATTGCAAACTGCTTCTGCTTCAGGCACCGCACGGCAAGAAAGACTGAGGTAACGGCGTTGGCTGCATGTTTTATACCCCTGACGTCATGGAAGAAGGGACAGCAACCGACACAGGACCCAAGACTTTGTTAATCAGGCCGACTGAGGGCTACTGCAAGCAGACAGCCCAAATGTGATGACTGCAACAGTGAAACATGAAGAACATCTTCTGTATAACACCGAACAATCAGAGTACTTAGACTGAAGCACATATTTCTCTTCCCATTTTGACAATACAAGGTTAGCATAAGTAGGGGTGCAGGCAGCACCGATAGCTACACCCTGAGAATTTGTTTAAAAAACTCCCCCTTAAAGTAAATTTAACTGTACTTTAAAACCAGGTCCATTAAGTTTAGGCAGATTAACTGTTCATTATGTGTAAGTCCACCATCCTCAAATATCACTTCCTCTAATAGTTGCATACCTTCAGTATAAGGGATACTTGTAAATAAATCAACTATATCTATTGTAACCACAACAATATTATCATTGTACAACTCTTGTTTGATTTCCCTTAAAAAAATGCCAAGAATCTCTCAAAATACTTTTTTCTTAAGCCATAATTTCTTTAATTTCTTTAATTTCAAATCAATGTACTTTGCCAAAGATGTTTTTGACCCTTCAGCCGCAACTATTGGTCTGGGGGGGTCGACTTCATCCTTATGAAATTTAGGGATTCCAAACCTTGTGGGTATTCTTGGTTTTTCATTAATAAAAAAATGAAAGGCATTCTGGTCAATCAGCCCTTCTAGTAACATGCCATTTAAAACCATGTGAAATTTCCTGTATGAAATATTAATCTCAATCTTAGATTTACTAGAATTTTTATGAGTGTCACCCGGAATACTATTCATTTTTCCTTCGTACATTATAACATCCATTATAACTATCCCCCCACTTTTATCGGGTTTCATAACCCTGATGTCATTATTTTTTAACTCAGTCAAAATTCTTTTCTCTTCAAAATTCAAGTTGAGTCTATACCGAACTTTGGAGAATGATTTTCTAATTTCCTTCTCTACTATACCTTCAGATTTTTCCCAGTCGGCTACCCAGTAATGCGGTATGTAAAGTACAGTTGTGTACACTTACCATAAATGTAGATGTTAGAGTGTATTCACTGTTGCGGTCATTACATTTGGGTTATCTGCTTGCAGGTAGCCCTCAGCCTGTCTGATTATCAAAGTCTTGAGTCCTGCGTCCCTTGCTGTCTCTTCTTCCATGACATCAGGTAGTCAGGGGGTATAAAGCATTCAGCCGACACCATTACATCAGTTTTTCCTGTCCCAGATGTCAGGTGCCCCCATAATAGGAAGCAATTATATACAAGGTTACACCTCCAACAAAAAGCAAATAAACCAGAAAGCTTAAATACAGTAAACAAGAAGAGAGGTATAGCCAATAGAAGTCAGGGGGCTGGAGGGAGGGTAACCAGGACTGCAACAGTGAATACACTCTAGCATCTACATTTATGGTAAGTGTACATAACTGTATTATGTTCTTAATGTTTCACTGTTTCAGTCATTACATTTGGGTAGATTCCCAAAGCTAAGGAAGGGAGGAGGCAACTGGAGAGCATTAGGACCAGCTATTAGGCCCTACAAGACAGCAGTGGCAAAACCAGCTCTGGATTTAGAAAAAATAGGCAAGTGGTAATGCTTGGTGAAGGTATGAACAGAACTCCAGGTAGCAGCTTCTAGAATGTCTATGTTAGGGACACCTCTAAGAAAGGCTGTTGAAGTAGATGCAACCCTGGTGGAATGTGATCTTATCCCCTGTGGGTAGGTTTTTCATGGTGCTTATAGCAGAAATTAATGCAATGGCCTATCCACTTAGAAATGGTTTGCTTTGAAATGGCCTTCCCCTCTGCCCCTGCAGCAAAGGCAATGGATAGTTGCTGTTCAGTTTTCCTGACAGGCTTAGTCCTGTCCAAATAAAATCTAAGTTGTCTGTGCACGTCCAAAGAGTGTAGTATTCGTTCACCTTTGCTCTGTGGATTAGAAAAGAAGGTTTGCAAATGAATGGACTGATTAAGGGCCGCATTGGATACCACCTTGGGCATAAAGGAAGGATTGGTCCTGAGGGACACCCTGTCTGCATGGAAGATGATGAAGGACTCCACTGCCATGAGGGCCTGTAATTCAGACACTCTTCTTGCTGAAGTGATGGCTGGAAGGAAGGCTGTTTTCCAAGAAAGGAATTTCAACTCTGCAGTTGCAGCTGGCTCAAAAGGAGGTAGAGTGAGCTTTTCCAATACAAAGTTAAGGTCCCAGGCTGGAGTAGGGGCTCTCCTGGGTGGTCTTAAATTTTAGGCCCCTCTGAGGAATTGCTTCAGCAGGGGGTGAGAGAAGATGGGTGGCTCTGTATTATAACGTGCTGAAATGGCTGAGGCACGAATTTTAATAGAAGAGAAGGAAAGGCCCTTGCGAAGCATCTCTGTTAACTATTGAAGAATATGCGGTAAGCTGGGCACTGTTGTGCCCATCCCATGAGTTTGGGTCCAGGAAAAGTATCTTTTCCACTTTTCAGCATAGGATTCTCCTAGTACTAGGCCTCCATGCCTCCAGAATGACATCCAGCACTTGCTTACTGAGGGATGGTATTGGAGAGCTCAGGTACTTAGCCAGGCTGCAAGGTTCAGGGTTTGAAGCTGGGGGAGGAGAATCTGGCCCTCCTGCTGGGACAGCAAAGAAGGGGTCTGAGGCAGGTGCCATGGTTCCAGCAGTGACACACTGCGCAAAATGGGGTACCAGTGTTGGCGTGGTCAGTCTGGTGCAATGAGTATTGTCCTGTTTGATCTTTAGTAGAACTTTCGAGAGGAGAGCCAAAGGGGAAGGCATAAATTGAGAGGCTTTCCCAGGTAAAAGACAGGACATCCACTTTCCAAGCTTATCTGTTGGGAGTCCTTGTGCAGAATTTGTCCAATTGGTAGTTCTGAGGGGAGGTAAACAGGTCTATCTCTGGGCTCCCCAATTAGTTTATCAACATGTTGAATATCTTTGGTTCTAGTT